>NC_069499.1:610432299-610732299 GCF_027579735.1 Bombina bombina | reverse complement strand
AGGTCCGCGCGGCAATGTTAGGCGAGCGTATAAGTAGACAGCTTGATAAATAGAGGCCATGGTATATAAGTCTAGAATACTATCTGTTTCTTTCCAAGGTAACAATTTATTTGGTTCTCAGTTGAATTTAATTATTTCAACTATCACTGGGGGGAAGGGAGTTTTTTTGCCTCTGAAAAAAAGATCTAAGGGTAAATCTAAAGCTTCTAATCGTTTTCGTTCTTTTTGACAGATCAAGGAACAAAAAAACCAATCCTTCCCCTAAAGACTCTGGTTCCAATTGGAAACCTTCTTCAAGTTGGAATAAATCCAAGCCTTTTAAGAAACCAAAGCCAGTGCCCAAGTCTGCATGAAGGTGTGGGCCCTCAATCCAGTTCAGCTGGTGGGGCGCAGATTGAAATTATTCCAAGACATTTGTGCAGATTCTGTTAAAAAATCAGTGGATTCAGAGTATTGTCTCTCAAGGGTATTGAATAGGTTTTAGAGTAAGACCTCCTGTGAGAAGATTATTTATCTTTCACTTTCCAGCAAATTCGTTAAAGGCTCAGGCTTTTCTGAAGTGTGTTTCAGATCTAGAGTTTGAGGAACAGGGTTTGGGGTTTTATTCAAATCTATTCATTGTCCCAAAGAAAGAAAATTAATTCAGGCCAGTTCTGGATCTGAAGTTTTTGAATCATTTTGTAAGAGTCCAAACTTTCAAGATGGTGACTATGAGGACTATTTTGCCTTTTGTTCAGCAAGGTCATTATATGTCCACAATAGACTTACAGAATGCATATCTTCACATTCCGATTCATCCAGACCACTATCGGTTTCTGAGATTCTCTTTCTAGACAAGCATTACCAATTTATCGCTCTTCCATTTGGTCTAGCAACAGCTCCAAGGATCTTTTGAAGGTTCTCGGTGCCCTTCTATCTGTAATCAGAGAACAGGGTATTGCAGCGTTTCCTTATTTGGACGATATATTGGTACTAGCTCAGTCTTTACATTTAGCCGATCTCAACACAAATTCAACTAGTGTTTGTTTCTTCAAAGACATGGTTGGAGGATAAATTTACAAAAGAGTTTCTTGATTCCTCAGACAAGGGTCACCTTTTTAGGTTTGAAATTAGTTTCATCTTGTCAAAACCTTCAATCTCATGTTTTGTTCAGGCCTTTGGTTCGTATAAAGCCTGTTATTAAATCAATCTTTCCTCATTGAGTCTTAATTTTGGTTTTGAAGACTTTGCAGGCTCCTCCTGTTGAGCATATGCATTCTGTGGATATTAAACTACTTTCTTGGAAAGTGTTGGTTTCCTTTTGGCTATCTCTTCAGCTAGAAGAGTTTCCGATTGTCTGCTCTCTCTTGTGAGTCCTCCTTTTCTGATTTTCCATCAGGATAAGGCTGTTTTGTAGACTTTGTTTACATTTCTTCCTAAGGTTGTGAATTCTAACAACATTAGTAGGGAAATTGTTGTTCCTTCCTTGTGTCCTAATCCCAAGAATGCTCTTGAAAGATCTTTGCATTCTTCGAATGTTGTAAGAGCTTTTACATATTATGTTGAAGCTACTAAAGATTTCAGGAAGACTTCTAGTCTATTTGTTGTCTTCTCTGGTTCTAGAAAAGGTCAGAAAGCTTCTGCCATTATTTATTTTTCATCTTGGTTAAAGCTTTTGATTCATAAAGCTTATTTGGAGGTGGGACAGTCTCCACCTCAGAGGATCACAGCTCATTCTACTAGATCAGTCTCCACTTCTTGGGCTTTCAAGAATGAAGCTTCAGTTGATCAGATTTTTAAAGCAGCAACTTGGTCTTCTTTGCATACATTTACAAAATTTTTGTGAATGCGTTTACGTAATAATGTCTAAAAAGCGTAATAGCGTTAATCATATCCTTAAATACATTAATTTTTTTGATGTAAAGAGATTATTAAATTAGCTTACCGGAAGATTAGAGTGGCAGGTTCCCTGTATCGACTCCTCCGATATGACTATGGCCACATCGGAGATGCTGAGACGCAACATTTCCTCCCATTGAGAATACTCCACAATCATTTCTGGACTGCCACCGGTCCCTGTTATATATTGGTTCTCCCTCGAGAGCTTTCTTTTGAGTTCCATTTTGCAGTCCCGGTAGCGATGCTGTATGGACTTGACATCCCTGTTATGGACCCCCACTGCATTATCGGCATCCGTGATCTCCAGCCATAGCTTCCTCTCTCCCTAGGGGTGACCTTCTGAGCCTGCAGCCTCCTAGCCCTCTCCATATAAGCCTCTATGAGGGCCTCCTTCTACTCCATAGTATATCTCGCCTCCCTAGTCAGCTTGGCTTTCCCCTGTGATATGAGCCTCTGTTTCCCGACTGTGAAGCTCTACGCTGGCCGCCACTGGGCCCAGCCACTTGTTCATCTTGAACAAATTGGCCGGGTCCACCCACCGCTTCCTCCCCACCTTCCTCCCCCCCTTCCTGTCCCCCTTCCTGTCCTGTTCCTCTTCCTCTCCCTCTCCCCCTCTCCTCCTCCCCCTCTCCTGACTAACCTCCTGCCTGACCTCCTCTATAATCTCTTCTCTAAACTGATTCCTGAGGAACTCTAATAGTCCCGGGGTAATCTGCTCATCTTCATATCCATATTCACAGGTAACATCATCAATTCCTATGGTTTGCTTTTCTGGACAAGCATTTTTCAGTTTGTTACTCATTGGTTTGGTCTGGCTACTGCTCCCAGAATCTTTACAAAGGTTCTGGGGTCTGTTTTTATCAGTGATAAGAGCTCAAGGTGTGTCAGTGGTTCCTTACCTGGACGATACCTTGGTACAGGCTCCATCTTTAAATTTTGCGGTATCTCATACCAAGAAACCCTTTTTTGGTTTGTTTTTCAAGAGCATAGTTGGAAAATAAACTTTACAAAAGTAAACAAAAGCCTCTCTCTGGTCATTTTTGCTTACAATATTATTGCATGAAACCCTTTCATAAGGTTGTATCCCAGCAGATATGTTACAAATTAGTCAATAGCAGTACTCCATAACTAAAATCCTGAAAATTCCGAAAAACAAAAAAATCAGTTTCTGAATTTTTGGATCCATTCTTTATATTCATTCTAACTAATCTATTCTAAACTGCCATCCCCCCACATCGCCAACGCTAAATAAAACACTAAATAAACCTAATGACCCCTAAATCTCTGCCCCCACATCGCCAACACTAAATAAAACACTAAATAAAGCTATTAACTCAAACTGCCATCCCCCCACATTGCCAGCACTAAATAAAGCTATTAACCCCTAAACCGCCATCACCCCACATCGCAATCACTAATAAAATGTATTAACTCCTAAACCACCATCCTCCCACATCGCTAACACTAATTAAACCTATTAACCCCTAAACCACTGTCCCCTCACATTGCCAACACTAAATAAACCTATTAACCCCTAAACCGCCATCCCCCCACATTGCGACTCCCTAAATAAAACTATAAACCGCCATCCACACACATTGCAAACACTAAATAAAATTATTACCCTCAAAACCGCCTTCCTCCCACATTGTAACTACCTAAATTAAGCTAATAACCCCTAAACCTAACACCCCTTAACGTTAACATAATTAAAATAAACCTAAATTAAAGTTACAATGACCAAGATTACAAGTTGTGCACTAAACCGGGTGCGTAAATAATGCAAAAAAAATTAGCGGTATCGCTCTCCATAGCACTGCCATTACAAGTTACTGAAAAACCTTCTTTTGTTGTGCAGTATGGTGTGTCAAGCACAAAACCCAAGGCCTGACTTGACGTGCACGTGCACGTTTTATAGACATCAATTGATGTCTATGGGGAAAAGAAAGTTATGTAAAAACCTAACACCCTAACATAAACCCCTAGTCTAAATACCCCTAATCCGCCTCCCCTCAACACTAGATAAAATGATTAACCCCTAAACCACCGCCCCAGCATGCTAACACCTAAATAAACCTATTAACCCCTAAACTGCCAGCCCCCCACATTGCTACTACTATAATAAACCTATTAACCCCTAAATTGCCGGCCCCCTGCATCGCTACTACTATAATAATAATAATAATTGAAAGTTGGAAGAAATTTCCCTAAAATCCCTAGAGAAAGAGGGGGGGGGGAATATTTATAGTGGGCTGTCTCCACAGTCCCACCTTGAACAGGCCTATGTGTTCAAAGTGGGTAGTGCCTTATGCTAATGTGTTGAACATTAAAGAAAAGAAGGAGAAAGAAAAGCATAATATGGCACACTTAAGGGGAGGGAGTCCACAAGGTAAAGGTGTGTGTGGAATGTTGTGATTAAAACGTAACTTTTATTTTGTATCACTGAATAAAATAAAGGTGGACTGAGCCTCCCCTAAAATTAAATACTTAAAAGGTGTAAAACTGAATAAGATACATCAGCTCCTCTCAAACAAAGGGTACAGTGATCAATTTGTACTGATTGCAGCTCAACATTAGCTTATTACTATAAGCTGCTCCTATATAGACAATTACTGGGTATTGTTCAGCCGTAGCTAATAAGTAACTATTTGCACACCATCAAGCGTCAACACAATATATTAGAGGTTGCACAGAGTCTGTAATTGCTCACAGATTAGTGGCCTCATGATAAAACCAAAAACAATAGTCGCTTGATCAGAGTAAGGGAGTAAATAAGCTATGTTACTGGGTTTCTAATGATTGTAATTAGAGCTAATTATGCACTACTTTGCCATTATATATATCATAGCATAACGAAAATAGTGGATTATCATATAGACTCTCATATTAATAACTGTAGCTGAAAGGTAATCGGTAAGCTAAAATGGTATAAGCTGGAGTAAACTCGGTAAGGAATCCACAACAATAAGAGATCAAACTAAAGCAAGAGGCTTAGTACCTAAATTCCTAGTTCAGTATCGCAAGACTAACAGTAAATACTCAGTGAGTACACATTAGCCTAACCCATTCACCCAAGTCTATGTTAGAGCAGTGCCTTAAAGGCCAACAATTACGCTAGGTTAGAACAATGAGAGAGGAGCAGTGCGAATGCCTGATGTGCGTTTTGCAACTGCTTTTTCAGAGGCGCCCAGCCATTCCACCACACCGGATATTTAAAGGACCTGCTGCCAATCACAAGGCCGCTATTATATGTTCCTGTAGTTATAGCCAATCATCATCACTTTAACATGTTGGGAAGTCTAGATGACTGCTTGTCATCGTCGTTCAGTGACCAATTAGGTAATGGGGGGTGTATATTTCGTATCGTATCAGATATCGTATATATCCAATGTTATTGTTCGAATCTATACAACATGTGAATCTTCAATCTGTCATCACACAGATGTATACATAGTCAATCCGGAATAATCACGGTAGTCATTGGAATCTGTGTCATGAGAATTCTCATATTTACAGATAAAAATTATTATTATATGTATGAGCACTAGTTTACCCTGCCAAATAAACTGAATGCTTGTTCATGTAAACATGTAGATTATGTTACCGCTATCTCACAAACATATATTCAAAACAAAAATCATCATGATAAGAGGGAGCATGTTCCTCCGTGAGATTAAGGACAATATTCATACAGATCTATAACATAATTGTAAGCACATCAGTAGTGGGTAGTATGGGCTACGATATAGTAGGTGCGAACTGTCTATGAACATGTTGGGAAGTCTTGATGACTGTTTGTCGTCGTCGTCGTCGTTCAGTGACCAATTAGGCAAGGGGTGTGTGTATATATCGGTTGTCCAATGTTATCGTTCAAATCTATACAACATCTGAATCTACGATCTGTCATCACATAGATGTATACATAGTCAATCCAGAATAATCACGGTAGTCATTGGATCAGTGTCAAGAGAATTCACATATTTACAGATAAAAATTATTATATGTATAAGCTCTAGTTTACCCTGCCAAATAAACTGAATGCTTATTCATGTAAACATGTAGATTGCGTTACCGCTATCTCACAAACATATACTCAAAACAAAAATCATCATGATAAGAGGGAGCATGTACCTCCGTGAGATTAAGGACAATATTCATACAGATCTATAACATAATAATTATAAGCACATCAGTAGTAGGTGAGAATGGGCTATGATATAGTAGGTGCGAACTGTCTATGACGTATTTATTATATAAGAATATACTATATTACTATACTACTGTCTCACAAAGTATGTAGTTATATGAACTATCATCACCGATATATAATTACAGTCTTGCAACGGTTTTTATACTATATGATTCAAAAGGAGACGAAGCATATAGTAATCACATGTTCGCAGTTGTGGATGATTTTAACCCAACAGGTATATTGGTAAGGTATAAGGAGGTGATGCCATCATCCTCCAACTATACACATAGTGTATATAAAAATGTCATCCGCCCTGAGTTCTCGGGAATGTTATGTATATATATATATATCACAGAGAGAAAGTGGTTCAAGACATATCCAAGTAGCCTACCACAAGAAAGCTCGTTTGGGGATTCTCATTTTACCTGAGTAACCACGATGTCCTAGATTACACCCATATAATTATGGGACAATACAATTAAATTACTGCTAGCAGTGTGACATATCATGATACAGAATAGTGTAACTCCTATCTTAGGGCTACATTATCTATAGTTTGTAACAATTAAAAGGGTGCCCCATTGACGTTATCATTTGATTTTAATGCAAATGACATGTACATGTAGACACAAAGTAGTCACATAGATTAGTAAAGAAGGTTCTTTTATCATTTTCATTGAGTACATATACTCATAATCTATTTTGCCGAAGGGACATTGATGCATATGGTTCAATTTAGTATGTCACATAGACAAATAAAGTATTGGCTATTTACTCAGATAAGTGACTTAGGGATGTATGGTTATTGTAGGAATGCGCTGTATGTAATCATTTCATTCATTCTTTTGGGTGCCATACTCTGTAGCCAGAAAATCCATTTGGATTCTGCTTTGAGTAATGTATTTTCCATGTTACCACCTCTTATGACCCATGAGATTGTCTGTAGTATCCAGCATTTTAATACCGGTCCTATTAACCACTAAATGGCAGCCCCCCCACATCGCTACTAATGAAATAAACTTATTAACCCCTAAACCACCATCCCCCACAACACAAATAAATAAACCTAAGGCAATAAACCTAATTAAACTATTAACCGCTATGCTGCCACCCCCCCCACAACACAAATAACAAATTTAATCACTAAGCCCCCTAACCTAACACCCCTTAAATTAACCCCAATTACATAAAATAAAAAATACTAAGTTAAAATTAAAATAAAAAATCCTAACATTATTTTAAAAAAAAACAACAACCAAGATTAAATTAAAATAAATAAATCTAAAATTACAAAAAAATAAAAAAGTCTAAAATTACAGAAAAAATAAGCCAAATTATTATTATTTTTTTATTAAAAAATACAAAAATTAAACCTAAATCAGCCAATAGGATTTTGGTAGCTCTCATCCTATTGTTTGATTTGAATTTTTCAGCCAATAGGAATGCAAGGTACCCCAAATATAAAATGGGTACCTTGCATTCAAGCTTCAGTGTGCGGCATTGATCCCATGAAGAGGATCCTCCACACTGGATGGTTCCACAGCCACCTCCGCTCCCCATCACCCTGGATGAAGATTGAAGAGGTCCCCACACTGGATGAAGATGTCGTCGTCTGGAAGAAGATCTTCACCGCCGGATTTCTGGAATGGTGAGTACCTATATCGGGGTTAGACTTGGGCTTTTTTTTGGGGGGGTGTTTTTTTTTTAGATTAGGGATTTTTTTATTTAATGGGCTGCAAAAGAGCTGATTGCCCTTTTAAGGGCAATGCCCATACAAATGCCCCTTTAGGGGCAATGGGTAGCTTAGGTTTTTTTTATTTTGGGGGTTTACTGTTAGGGGTTAATTTGTATTAATTTTTGAGGTAAAAGAGCTGTTTAATTAGGGCAATTCCCTACAAAAGGCCCTTTCAAAGGCTATTGGCAGCTTAGTGTTAGATTAGGGAGTGTTTTTATTTGGGGGGGGCTTTTTATTTTCATAGGGGTATTAGATTAGGTTTAATTTTTTTTATTTTGATAATTTAGTTTATTTTTATTTGTAATTTTAGATTTATTTATTTTAATTTAATCTTAGTTTTTTTTTTAAAGTAATGTTAGGATTTTTTATTTTAATTTTAACTTAGTATTTTTTTATTTTATGTAATTGGGGTTAATTTAGGGGGTCTTAGTGATTAAATAAGTTATTTGCGTTTTGGGGAGGGCGGTTTTGGGGTTAATAATGCAATTAGGTTAATTGCGTTGTGGGGGTGGCGGTTTAGGGGTTAATAGTTTTAATTTAGGGGTTAATAGGTTTATTAATATTGGGGATGGCAGTTTAGGGGTTAATAGGTTTATTTAGTGTTGGGGATGGCGGTTTAGGGGTTAATAGGCAATGAGGGCGGGGGCGGTTTAGAATAGAACAACTTTAGAATAGAATAATGAATATGAATAACGAATGGATCCAAAAAATGATTTAACTTAACGTAACTAATATGCCGAAATTAAATTATTTATTTAACTAATGAAAACGAAACAATTTTTTTTGCTGTGCACACGTCTATGGAACCCAAAAAATGTTTGTGTGGGATTCAGACGGATCATACAATATTACAAAATCTTTTCAATTTACTTTTAATTATCATTTTTGCTTCATTCTCATGGTATTCTTTGTGGAAGAGATATCTAGGCAGTGGTCTGGAGCACAACATGGCAGGAAATATCTCTTACAAATGGATAACATCCTTGCAAAACTGCTGCCATATAGTATTTCAGACATGGCGGCTCCTAAGATTACATCCCTGCTTTTCAACAAATACAAGCGATGAAGAAAAATTGATATAGAAGTAAATGTAAAAGTTGTTTTTAAATTGCATACTCTATCTGGATCACAGGTTGTCGTATCCTTTAAGTAGTTCCCCTTATTTTGTTCTGTTTTATATTGCAAATAGTTTGAACATTCTTATCCAGATAAGCATTTTCTATAGGAGTTGGAGCCACTGTTTACATTGACATAGAACTCTGAAACCTTTATCTTAACACACAGATTAACAGTTGGAGTAAACTTCACTAAGGAATCAAACTTCTTTAGATAGTAATATAAAATACATAGTGGCTCCAATCCAAGGCATAACATCTGAATACAATTTATATAATGCTTCAAGATTAGTACATTTCCAGTTTAAGGACTACTTCTTCACAGATCACAATTTCATTTTCTTATTAATTAGTACCTCCTGATGTGAAAGCACCTGCTCCATTTGGAGACCTAATGATCATTTCTTCATCCAAAAACAATAATGACAGTTCATTTAAATATAGTACATTTTTGTTGCATAATGATACTGGCTGTGTTCCTGACTCACATGTGGCATCCGAGGGACTGTCATTAAATTAGCAGCTAAGATAAAACAAAAGAGATTCTCTCTATCATACAGCTACATGTTAAGTTAATTGCCATCTATAAGCTTGACAGATGCAAGCTCCAAAATATTATTGATATGAAAAGACAAATTGCAAAGACGTCGGTTGAAACAAGTTCTCTGGAGATTGCAAAGACTGCTACAGAATTGTAACTTTTTTTTAACTACCACAAAGCTCACTGCCAAACTTAGTTCCTAGCAAAATAAGCTTCCTTTCTAAAATAAGCTAACATTGTATCCTCCTATTCTGTCTCCTCCATAACCTTTACAGTGCACAGCATTATCATTAGCCCTATTCTGGACAAGTATAAACATTTTAGTTCCACAAAATTAATGGTGAAACTGTTGACCTATTATTTATAACTAGTCCTAAACCCGTTCACACGGCCATTTTTTGCAGTACAGTGGTCCACCCCTTGCTCTCTCTCTCCCCCTCTCTTTTGTGCCTCTCTCTCTCCCCTCTCTTTTGTGCTCTCTCCCCTCTCTTTTGCGCTCTCTCCCCTCTCTTTTGCGCTCTCTCTTGCTTCACCTCTTTTGCTCTCTATCTCCCCCTCTCTTTTGCGCTCTATCTCCCCCTCTCTTTTGCTCTCTCTCCCGTTCTCTTTTGCTCTCTCTCCCCCTCTCTTTTGTGCTCTCTCCCCCTCTCTTTTGCGCTCTCTCTCGCTCCACCTCTCTTTTGCTCTCTCTCTCCCCCTCTCTTTTGCTCTCTCTCTCCCTCTCTTTTGATTTCTCTCCCCTCTCTTTTGCTCTCTCTCCCCTCTCTTTTGCGCTGTCTCTCCCCCTCTCTTTTGCGCTCTCTCCCTCTCTTTTGCACGCTCTCTCTCCCCCTCTCTTCTGTGTTTCTCTCTCCCCCTCTCTTTTGCGCTCTCTCTCTCCCCTCTCTTTTGCGCTCTCTCTCTCCCCCTCTCTTTTGCGCTCTCTCCCTCTCTTTTACGCTCTCTCTCTCCCCTCTCTTTTGCGCTCTCTCTCTCTCCCCCTCTCTTTTGCGCTCTCTCTCTACGCTCTCTTTTGCCTCTCTCTCCCCCCTCTCTTTTGCACTCTCTCTCTCCCCTCTTTTTTGCTCTGTCTCTCTCTCCTAATTTTTTGCTATCTCTCTCTCCTAATTTTTTGCTCTCTCTCTCCATCCCTCTCTTTTGCTCTCTCTCTCCCCCTCTCTTTTGATCTCTCTCTCCCCTTCTCTGCCCCTCTCTTTTGCTCTGTCTCCCCCCTCTCTTTTGCTCTCTCTCCATCTCTCTCTTTTGCTCTCTCTCTCCCCTCTATATTGCTCTCTCTCGTCCCTCTCTTTTGCTCTCTCTCCCGCTCTCTTTTCTCTTTCTTCCCTCTCTTTTGCTCTTTCCCCTCTATTTTGTTCTTTCCGCTCTATTTTGCTCTCTCTCCCCCCTCTCTTCTGCACTTTCCCCTCTCTTCTGCTCTTCCCCTCTCTTTAGCTCTTTCCTATCTCTTTTTGGCTCTCCCCTCTCTTTCTATTTCTCTCCCCTCTCTTTTGCGCCGACCGTGCCCCGACCAGGCCAGGTCATTCTGTCCACGCCCACGCCGGTCATGCCCACGCTCCCACCTGGCTGCGCCCACTTTCGCAGCAAACAGCATGTCAGGTAAGGCCAGGTGTGTTTGTCTGTGCTGTACTGCTTCGGACAAACACACTTGGCCTTTTATATTATAGGACTAGTCCTAAAACCCGTTCACACGGGCCATTTTTTTCAGTACAGCAGTCCCACCCTTTGCTCTCTCTCCCCCTCTCTTTTGTGCTCGCTCCCCCTCTCTTTTGCACTCTCTCCCCCTCTCTTTTGTGCTCTCTCTCCCCCCTCTCTTATACGCTCTCTCTCCCCCCTCTTTTGCTCTCTCTCCCCCTTCTTTTGTGTTCTCTCTCTCTCCCCTCTTTTGCGTGCTCTCTCTCTCCCCCCTCTTTTGCGCGCTCTCTCCCCCCCTCTCTTTCGCACTCTCTCTCTCCCCCTCTCTTGTGCGCTCTCTCTCTCCCATCTCTTTTGTGCTCTCTCTCTCCCTCTCTTTTACACTCTCTCTCCCCCTCTATTTTGCACTCTCTTTCCTCCCTCTCTTTTGCGCTCTCTCCCCCCTCTTTTGCGCTCTCTCTCCTCTCTTTTGCTCTGTCTCTCTCTCCTTTTTTTTTGCTCTCTTCTCTTCTCTCTCTCTCTCTCTCATTCTTTTGCTCTCTCTCTCTCCATCCCTCTCTTTGCTCTCTCTCTCCCCCCTCTCTTTTGCTCTCTCTCCCCCCTCTCTCCCCCCTCTCTCCCCCACGCCCACGGTGGTCACGCCCATGCTCCCACCGGCAGCGCCCACTTTCGCCGCAAATAGCACCAGGTGTGTTTGTCCTGTGCTGTCTCAACTGCACATGACAACTTCGTACAAACACACTTGGTCTTTTATATTATAGGACTAGTCCTAAAGCCCGTTCACACGGGCCATTTTTTCAGTACAGCGGTCCCACCCTTGCTCTCTCTCTCCCCTTCTCTTTTGTGCTCTCTCCCCCTCTCTTTTGCACTCTCTCCCCCTCTCTTTTGCTCTCTCCCCCCCTCTCTTTTACGCTCTCTCCCTCTCTTTTGCGTTCTCTCTCTCTTTTGCGCTCTCTCCCACTCTCTTTTGCACGCTCTCTCCCTCTCTTTTACGCTCTCTCTCCCTCTCTTTTGCATTCTCTCTCTCTTTTGCGCTCTCCCCCTCTCTTTTGCACGCTCTCTCGCCCCCTCTTTTGCGTGCTCTCTCTCTCCCCCCTCTTTTGCTCTCTCTCCCTCTCTTTTGCGCTCTCTCTCTCTCTCTCCCCTCTCTTTTGTGCTCTCCCCCCTTTCTTATGCTCTCTCTCTCCCCCTCTCTTTTGCTCCCTCTCCCCCTCTCTTTTGCGTTCTCTCTCTCCCCCCCTCTTTTGCGCTCTCTCTCTCCCTCTCTTTGCTTGTCTCTCTCTCATTTTTTTGCTCTCTCTCTCCATCCTCCTCTCTCCATCCCTCTTTTTTCTCCCTCTCTTTTGCTCTCTCTCCCCTCTCTTTTGCTCTATCCCCCCTCTCTTTGCTCTCTCTCCCTCTTTTTCTCTCTCAACCTCTCTTTTGCTCTCTCATCCCTCTATTTTGCTCTTTCACCTCTCTTTTTCTCTTTCCTCTATTTTGCTCTCTCTCCCCCTCTTTCTGCACTTTCCCTCGCTTCTGGTTTTCCCCTCTCTTTAGTTCTTCCTATCTCTATTTGTCTCTCCCCCCTCTTTTCTATTTCTCTCCCCTCTCTCTTGCGCCGACGCGCCGGCACGGCCCATGCCGCCACGCCACAACCATGCCGGTCACGCCTGGCCACGTCCACGCTCTCCGCCGGCCATGCCCACTTTAGCCGCAAACAGCATGTCAGGTAAGGCCAGGAGTGTTTGTCCTTATGCTGTCTCTACTGCGCATGACAGCTTCGGACAAACACACTTGGCCTTTTATAATATAGGATATGTAAACACTATTATTTAATCTCTGCATGAGTAGTGTCTTCAATGAAGCAGGTGCCGTCTGCATTTTTTCCTAAGGGTTATGTTTCATCCAGGATTGCATTGATTCACAAACCCAAATGGGAACTTTTCAACTGAATATGTATATGTAGATAGCAGTGTTTAAAACAGTTATCAAAATATACTTAAATGGACATGAAACCAATTTTTTTCGTTCATGATTCAGATAGAGCATGCAATTTTAACCCCTTAACGACTGAGGACGTGCAGGGTACGTCCTCAGAAAAAAGGCAGTTAACGCCTGAGAACGTACCCTGCACGTCCTCAGTGTGGAAAGCAGCTGGAAGCGATCCTGATCACTTCCAGCTGTTTTCCGGTTATTGCAGGATGCCTCGATATTGAGGCATCCTGCAATAACTTTTTTTACCCCTCCGGTGCAGAGAGAGCCACTCTGTGGCCCTCTCTGCACCGGACATCGATGGCCGCATTCGTTGGTGGGTGGGAGCTGAAGTGGGAGGTGGGTGGGCGGCCATCGATGGCTTCTTGGTCAGAGATGGGGGCGGGATCGGGGGCGGTATCGCCGGGGGCGCGCAGGGCGCGCGCGCGTGCACGGGGGGGTGGTGGGCGGATTGCGTGCACGGGGAGGGAGCGGGTGGGAACCACTTACACTACAGAAACGGTTTCTTTTATTATGGGGAGAAAGGAGGGATAAAATCCCTGATTAAAGTCATCTAAGGGATCTGGGAGGGGGGTGGGATTAGTCTTGGGGGGGGGGGAAGCTACACTGCAGAAAAAAAAAAAAATAAAAAAAAAAAAACATTTTTACATGCAAACTGGGTACTGGCAGACAGCTGCCAGTACCCAAGATGGCCCCCAATAAGGCAGAGGGGGAGGGTTAGAGAGCTGTTTTGGGGGGATCAGGGAGGTTGGAGGCTAAGGGGGGGAATCTTACACAGCAGCATATGTAAATATGCTAATATAAAAAAAGGATACCTTTTATTTTAGTACTGGCAGACTTTCTGCCAGTACTTAAGATGGCGGGGGAAATTTTTGGGGTGGGGGAGGAAAGAGGCTCTTTGGGAGGGATCAGGGGGTCTGATGTGTCAGGTGGGAAGCTGATCTCTACACTAAAGCTAAAATTAACCCTGCAAACTCCATATAAGCTACTAATTAACCCTTCATTGCTGGGCATAATTCACGTGTTGTGGCGCAGTGGCATTTAGCGGCCTTCTAATTACCAAAAGCACACCAATCCATATATGTCTGATTTTTGAACAAAGGAGACCCAGAGAGCATTTACAACCATTTGTGCCATAATTGCACAAAATGTTTGTAAATGATTTCAGTGAGAAATCTAAAATTTGAAAAATTTAACGTTTTTCTTTATTTGATCGCATTTGGCGGTGAAATGGTGGCATGAAATATACCAAAATGGGCGTAGATCAATACTTTGGGTTGTCTATACTACACTAAAGCTAAAATTACCCCAAAAAGCTCCTACATGCTCCCTTATTAACCCCTTCCTGCTGTGATACACGCATGGTGCGCAGTGGCATTTAGCGGCCTTCTAATTACCAAAAAGCAACGTCAAAGCCATATATGTCTGCTATTTCTGAACAAGGGGATTCAGAAAAAATTTACAACCATTTATGCCATAATTGCACAGCTGTTTGTAAATAATTTCAGTAAGAATCCTAAAGTTTGTGAAAAAATTTGTGAAAAAGTGAACAATTTTTTTTATTTGATCGCATTTGGTGGTGAAATGGTGGCATGAAATATACCAAAATGGGCCTAGATCAATACTTTGGGATGTCTTCTAAAAAAAAATATATACATGTCAGGGATATTCAGGTATTCCTGACAGATATCAGGGTTCCAATGTAACTAGCGCTCATTTTGAAAAAAAGTGGTTTGGAAATAGCAAAGTGCTACTTATATTTATTGCCCTATAACTTGCAAAAAAAAGCAAAGAACATGTAAACATTGGGTATTTCTAAACTCTGGACAAAATTTAGAAATTATTTAGCATGGGTGTTTTTTTCATGTAATTAACAAGAGTCCATGAGTAGTGACGTATGGGATATACATTCTACCAGGAGGGGCAAAGTTTCCCAAACCTTAAAATGCCTATAAATACACCCCTCACCACACCCACAAATCAGTTTTACAAACTTTGCCTCCAAGGGAGGTGGTGAAGTAAGTTTGTGCTAGATTCTACGTTGATATGCGCTCCGCAGCAAGTTGGAGCGGTTTTCCTCTCAGCGTGCAGTGAATGTCAGAGGGATGTGAAGAGAGTATTGCCTATTGAATGCAGTGATCTCCTTCTACGGGGTTATTTCATAAGGTTCTCTGTTATCGGTCGTAGAGATTCATCTCTTACCTCCCTTTTCAGATCGACGATATACTCTTATATTTACCATTTCCTCTACTGATTCTCGTTTCAGTACTGGTTTGGCTTTCTACAAACATGTAGATGAGTGTCCTGGGGTAAGTAAGTCTTATTTTCTGTGACACTCTAAGCTATGGTTGGGCACTTTATTTATAAAGTTCTAAATATATGTATTCAAACATTTATTTGCCTTGACTCAGAATGTTCAACTTTCCTTATTTCCAGACAGTCAGTTTCATATTTGGGATTATGCTTTAATTATCATATTTTTTCTTACCTCAAAAATTTGACTTTTCCCTGTGGGCTGTTAGGCTCGCGGGGGCTGAAAATGCTTCATTTTATTGCGTCATTTTTGGCGCGGACTTTTTTGGCGCAAAATTCATTTCCGTTTCCGGCGTCATACGTGTCGCCGGAAGTTGCGTCATTTTTTGACGTTATTTTGCGCCAAAAATGTCGGCGTTCCGGATGTTGCGTCATTTTTGGCGCAAAAAAAAAAAAAAAAAAAAAAAAAAAAAAAAAAAAAAAAAAAAAAGCATTTAGGCGCCAAATAATGTGGGCGTCTTTTTTGGCGCCAAAAAATATGGGCGTCGCTTTTGTCTCCACATTATTTCAGTCTCATTTTTCATTTGCTTCTGGTTGCTAGAAGCTTGATGTTTGGCATTTTTTTCCCATTCCTGAAACTGTCTTATAAGGAATTTGATCTATTTTGCTTTTATGTTGTTTTTTCTCTTACATATTGCAAGATGTCTCACGTTGCATCTGAGCCAGAAGATACTACAGGAAAACCTCTGCCTGCTGGATCTACAAAGCTAAGTGTATCTGCTGTAACTTTTGGTAGCTATTCCTCCAGCTGTTGTTTGTATTAAATGTCATGACAAACTTGTTAATGCAGATAATATTTCTTTAGTGATGTACCATTGCTGTTGCAGTTCCCTCAACATCTAAGGTGCAGAATGTTCCTGATAACATAAGAGATTTTGTTTCTGAATCCATAAAGAAGGCTTTGTCTGTTATTTCTCCTTCTAGTAAACGTAAAAAGTCTTTTAAATCTTCTTTTCTACAGATGAATTTTTAAATGAACACCATCATTCTGATCTTTGGACTCTTCTGGTTCAGAGGATTCTGTCTCAGAGATTGATGCTGATAAATCTTCATATTTATTTAAGATGGAATTTATTCGCTCTTACTTAAAGAAGTACTAATTGCTTTAGAAATAGAGGATTCTAGTCCTCTTGATACTAATTCTATACGTTTGGATAAGGTTTTTAAAGCTCCTGCGGTTATTCCAGAAGTCTTTCCTGTTCCTAATGCTATTTCTGCAGTAATTGCTAAGGAATGGGATAAATTGGGTAATTCATTTACTCCTTCTAAACGTTTTAAGCAATTATATCCTGTTCCGCCTGACAGGTTAGAATTTTGGGACAAAATCCCTAAAGTTGATGGGGCTATTTCTACCCTTGCTAAACGTACTACCATTCCTACATCAGATGGTACCTCGTTTAAGGATCCTTTAGATAGAAAAATTGAATCTTTTCTAAGAAAAGCTTATCTATGTTCAGGTCTTCTTAGACCTGCTATATCATTGGCTGATGTTGCTGCAGCTTCAACTTTTTGGTTGGAAACTCTAGCGCAACAAGTAACAAATCGTGATTCTCATGATATTATTATTCTTCTCCAGCATGCTAATAATTTCATCTGTGATGCCATTTTTGATATTATTAGAGTTGATGTTAGATTTATGTCTCTGGCTATCTTAGCCAGAAGAGCTTTATGGCTTAAGACTTGGAATGCTGATAGGCTTCTAAATCAACTCTACTTTCCATTTCTTTCCAGGGAAACAAATTATTTGGTTCTCAGTTGGATTCTATTATTTCAACTGTTACTGGTGGGAAAGGAACTTTTTTACAGGATAAAAAGTCTAAAGTTAACAGGGCTAACAATCGTTTTCGATCCTTTCGTTTCAACAAAGAACAAAAGCCTGATCCTTCGTCCTCAGGAGCAGTTTCAGTTTGGAAACCATCTCCAGTCTGGAATAAATCCAAGCCTGCTAGAAAGGCAAAGCCTGCTTCTAAGTTCACATGAAGGTACGGCCCTCATTCCAGTTCCGCTGGTAGGGGGCAGGTTACGTTTTTTCAAAGAAATTTGGATCAATTCTGTTCACAATCTTTGGATTCAGAACATTGTTTCAGAAGGGTACAGAATTGGTTTCAAGATGAGACCTCCTGCAAAGAGATTTTTTCTTTCCCATGTCCCAGTAATCAGTGAAAGCTACAGCATTTCTGAATTGTGTTTCAGATCTAGAGTTGGCTGGAGTAATTATTGCCAGTTCCAGTTCCGGAACAGGGGATGGGTTTTATTCAAATCTCTTCATTGTACAAAGAAGGAGAATTCCTTCAGACCAGTTCTGGATCTAAAATTATTGAATCGCTATGTAAGGTTACCAACGTTCAGATGGTAAACTGTAAGGACTATATTGCCTTTTGTTCAGCAAGGGAATTATATGTCCACCAATAAGATTTACAGGATGCATATCTGCATATTCCGATTCATCCAGATCATTATCAGTTCCTGAGATTCTCTTTTCTAGACAAGCATTACCAATTTGTGGCTCTACGTTTGGCCTTGCTACAGCTCCAAGAATTTTCACAAAGATTTCCGGTGCCCTTCGGTCTTGTAATCAGAAGCCAGGGCTATTGTGGTATTTCCTTATTTGGCGATATCTTGGTACTTGCTCCGTCTTTACATTTAGCAGAGTCTCATACGAATCCGACTTGTGGTGTTTCTTCAAGATCCTGGTTGGAGATCAATTTACTAAAAAGTTCTTTGATTCCTCACACAAGGGTCTACCTTTCTGGGTTTCCAGATAGATTCAGTGTCCATGACTCTGTCTTTAACCAGACTAGAGACGTCTAAAATTGATTACAGCTTTGTCGATAACCTTCAGTCACAATCATTCCCTTCGGTAGCCTTATGCATGGAAATTCTAGGTTCTATGATGCTGCATCGGACGCGATCCCTTTGCTCGTTTTTCACATAGCGACCTCCTTCAGCTCTGTATGCTGAAACAATGGTGCAGGGATTACCGAAGATATCTCAATTAATATCTTTAAAACCGATTGTTCGACACTCTCTAACGTGGTGGACAGATCACCATCGTTTAATTCAGGGGGGCTTCTTTTGTTCTTCCGACTGGACCTGTAATTTTCAACAGATGCAAGTATCACAGGTTGGGGAGCTGTGTGGGGGATCTCTGACGGCACAAGGAGTTTTGGGAATCTCAGGTAGGAGAGATTACGATCAATAATTTGGAATCCGTGCAATTTTCAGAGCTCTTCAGTTTTGGCCTCTTCTGAAGAGAGATCGTTCATTTGTTTTCCGACAGACAATGTCACAACAGTGGCATACATCAATCATCAGGAGGACTCACAGTCCTCTGGCTATGAAAGAGTATCTCGAATTTTGGGTCTTTGGGCGGAATCCAGTCCTGTCCTAATCTCTGCGGTTCATATCCCAGGTGTAGGACAATTGGGAAGCGGATTATCTCAGTCGCCAAACGTTGCTATCCGGGCGAATGGTCTCTTCACCAGAGTTATTTCTTCAGCAATGTTCAATTGTGGGGGCTCCCAGAGATAGATCTGATGGCCCTCTCATCTAAAACAAGAAAACTTCCCAGGTATCTGTCCAGATCCCGGGATCCTCACGGCGGAAGGCAGTGGATGCATATCACCTTCCTTGGAAGTATATCTGCCTATATCTTTCCGCCTTAGTCTTCTTCCAAGAGTAATCTCCAAGATTCTGAGGGAATGCTGTTTTGTTCTGCTAATAGCTCCGGCATGGCCTCACAGGTTTAGGTACTGCGGATCTTGTCCGGATGGCATCTTGCCAGCCATGGACTCTTCCGTTAAGACCAGACCTTCTGTACAAGGTCCTTTTTTCATCCGGATCCTGAAATCCTTAAATTTAAAGGTATGGAGTATTGAACGCTTGATTCTTGGTCATAGAGGTTTCTGTGATTCCGTGATTAATACTATGTTACAGGCTCGTAAATCTGTATCTCGAGAGATATATTACTAGAGTCTGGAAGACTTATATTTCTGGTGTCTTTCCATCATTTTTCTTGGCATTTCTTTTAGAATACCCGAGAATTTTAAATTTCTTCAGGATGGTTTGGATAAGGGTTTGTCCGCAAGTTCCCTTTGAAAGGACAAATCTCTGCTCTTTCTGTTCTTTTTCACAGAAAGATTGCTATTCTTCCTGATATTCATTGTTTTGTACAAGCTTTTGGTTCGTATAAACCCCCCATGTCATTAAGTCAATTTCTCCTCCTCTGGAGTTTGAATTTGGTTCTGGGAGCTCTTCAAGCCTCCTCCGTTTGAACCTATGCATTCATTGGACATTAAATTACTTTCTTGGAAAAGTTTTGTTCCTTTTGGCTATCTCTTCTGCTAGAGAGTTTCTGAATTATCTGCTCTTTCATGTGAGTCTCCTTTTCTGATTTTTCCATCAGATAAGCGGGGTGTTGCGAACTTCTTTTGAAATTTTACCTAAAGTTGTGAATTTCCCAACAACATTAGTAGAGAAATTGTGGTTCCTTCATTATGTCCTAATCCTAAGAATTCTAAGGAGAAATCATTGCATTCTTTGGATGTTGTTAGAGCTTTGAAATATTATTGTTGAAGCTACGAAATCTTTCCGTAAGACTTCTAGTCTATTTGTTATCTTTTCCGGTTCTAGGAAAGGCAGAAAGCTTCTGCCATTTCTTTGGCATCTTGGTTGAAATCTTTAATTCATCTTGCCTATGTAGAGTCGGGTAAAACTCCCGCCTCAAAGAATTACAGCTCTTCTACTTCGTTCAGTATCTACTTCCTGGGCGTTTAGGAATGAAGCTTCGGGTTGACAGATCTGCAAGCTAGGCAACTTGGTCTTCCTTTGCATACTTTTACTAAATTCTACCATTTTGATGTATTTTCTTCTTCTGAAGCAGTTTTTGGTAGAAAAGTTCTTCAGGCAGCGGTTCAGTTTGAATCTTCTGCTTATGTTTTTTTGTTAAACTTTATTTTGGGTGTGGATTATTTTCAGCAGGAATTGGCTGTCTTTATTTTATCCCTCCCTCTCTAGTGACTCTTGTGTGGAAAGATCCACATCTTGGGTAGTCATTATCCCATACGTCACTAGCTCAATGCGACTCTTGTTAATTACATGAAAGAAAACCATAATTTATGTTAAGAACTTACCTGATAAATTCCATTTCTTTTCATATTAACAAGAGTCCATGAGGCCCACCCCTTTTTTGTGGTGGTTATTGATTTTTTTTTTGTATAAAGCACAATTATTCCATTCCTTATTTTATATGCTTTCGCACTTTTTCTTATCACCCCCACTTCCTAGGCTATTCGTTAAACTGATTTGTGGGGTGTGGTTGAGGGGAGTATTTTCTAGGCATTTTAAGGTTTGGGAAAACTTTGCCCCTCCTGGTAGAATGTATATCCCATACGTCAACTAGCTCACTGGGACTCTTGTTCAATATGAAAGAAATGAATTTATCAGGTAAGTTCCTTACCTAACTTATGTTTTTTGGTGGTTGTAGAGGTGTCACAGATTTTGGGGGACAAGTTAGAAAAAGTGTGTGTTTTTTCCATTTTTTCCTCATATTTTATATTTTTTTTTTTATAGTAAATGATAAGATATGATGAAAATAATGATATCTTTAGAAAGTCCATTTAATGGCTGAGGAAAACCCCGGTATATAATATGTGTGGGTACAGTAAAAGAGTAAGAGGAAAATTACAGCTAAACACAAACCTGCAAAAATGTAAAACTAGCCTCTGGTCCCAAATGGACAGAAAATGGAAAAGTGCTGTGCGTCATTAAGTGGTTAAACAACTTTACAATTTACTTCCATTATCTAAATTGTTTTGATCTCTTGGTAATCTTTGTTGAAAGAATACCTAGGTAGGCTCTGGACGCTGCTGATTGGTGGCTGCACATGTATGCCTCATGTTATTGGCTCACCCCATGTGTTTTGCTGCTTCATCAACAATAGATTACAAGAGAATGAAGCAAAATAGATAATAGAAGTAAATTGGAAAGTTGTTAAAAGTTGTATTCTCTATCTGAATCATGAAAGAAAATGTTTGGGCTTCATATCCCTTTAAGTTTACTAGGTTATGTATTACATATCATCCTATACATTCTGATTCATTGGATAAGGTGACATTTTCTGAAGGAGTACAAAGCAACTTGCACAAGTTATTCAGTTATAATGGGTAGAGACAATCATTGAAAGTTGTGTTGACTGTTGCTGAAACATATGATTTGTGCTTTTCTTTAGTGTTTAGGGTTATATTGGTTGTGTTCTCGAGTTGGCTTTTATATCGGGTTATTACAAACAAATATATATTTTTTCTTTTTTTCTTGGATTGTTGCTGTATTGCAGACTTAGGGTTGCCACCTCAGCTATATTTTCCTTGGACAACTTATGCGGTTACCCATGCTGCAGGGTGTGCAGGGAGGAACATGTATTGTGTTTCTGGACAGCACCTATCCATATTTCCTCCTGCACACCCTGCAGCATGTGTAACTTATAAGTGTTCTGTATTTTAAGGGAGGGTTGCAACCCTAAGCGGTGTAATTTGTCGTGGTTGATTCCCTGTTGCCAGCTTTGGGATGTTCTCCTCGTTTACTTGTTTCTGTCTCCTACCCTGACCTCCTGAACACAAATTCTTTCTAGTTACAGGTTCCTGGATCTGTCTGGCTACGTTTAAGGCTTTTGCCTCAACCAGCTAATGATAATTGATATCTGTAAATTACATTTTCCCACTTTCATTTCACCACCAATTTACTCCAATTAAAGGGGACATAAAACCAAAAATTTGTTTCATTATTCTCATAGAGAATACAATTTTAAAAAAGTTTCTAATTTGCTTCATTTTTTGTTATTCTTTGTTGAAGAGATACCTAGGCTAGGTCGCGTGCACATGCTGAGGCACTAGATGACAGGAAATAGTGCTGCCATCTAGTGCTCTTGCTAATGTATAACAATGTTGCAAAACTGCTGCCAATATAGGCCTGCCACACTCCTGAGCTTAGCTTCTTGCTTTTCAACAAAGGATACAAGAAAACGAAAAACATTTGATAATAGACAGTAAATTTGAAAGTTATTAAAATTGTTATGCACAATCTAAATTTATGAAAGATAAAGTTTAGGTTTTATGTCCCTTTAAGCAAATAATGGATGACACATTTCCGGTAAAAACACAAGTTAAGGGACATGAAAGCCAATTTTTTTCTTTCGTGATTTAGAAAGAGCATGTCATTTTAAACAACTTTCTAATTTACCTTCTATTATCTAATTTGCTTCATTCTCTTGATATCACCTTGCTGAAAAGCATATCTAGATATGCTCCCGTAGCTGCTGATTGGTTGCTGCACTAGAGGCCTCGTGTGATTGGCTCACACATGTGCATTACTAATTTCTTCAACAAAGGATATCTAAAGACTTGAGCTAATTAGATAATAGAAGTAATTGAAAAGTTGTTTAAACTTGCATGCCCTATCTGAATCATGAAAGTTTAATTTTGACAAGACTGTCCCTTTAATTTGCTGTGGAAACATTTATACTTGGCTGACGCTACTCTATACTTTACAGAATGGCTTGCAATTATAAGGTGTTTACTGTGCCTTTAATAATGTCTATCTTTGCTGTAGCTGTACAATTGTGACAACATATTCTGAAGGCAGATTCACAGGATGTGCATAACTCTTGTTCAGTGCTGTAAAACAGAAAGACTGGAGGAGCAGTGGTACCAGGGAGATCCTGTGTTAGACTAATCCAGCAATCCCAAGAAGAAATATGTTTGCATTAGTAGCTGGAATATTCCCAAACCCCTTTTTAATGTGTTGCAGTGAAGCTGAAACAAACACACAAGCAGAATAGCAGGCGTCTCCCAAACCAGTTCCTTACAAACACTGCAAAATAGCTGTTGAATATTCACATATGCATTATGATAAAATCCAACATACCCACTCGTTCGTTACAGTTGACATCACATTTGACTAGGGCTCTCCTTTCTGTAGCTGAATCTCCTGCCTAGTGACATCATCAAGTGCTATCTGAATTCAGCTTAATGTGGGGAGGGCAAAAAGCGCGCACCCACAGTATAAAAATTGCCGATTTATCACATGCAAAGTGTTCAGCAGCTATAACAATATTATGTACGCAACTGAATTTACATCAACCCTAGTGCGCTGCATGCACTGACCCATTAAACCATTAGGAAAAACTGCTCACAATACATTAACATAGGAAGGGAGAGAAAATGAGGGTCAGTGGTTACCATTTTATTTAGGCAGAAAATTTGCTGTTCTAGATTTTGAAATTGTATCTCTAAGATAGAACAAAGAACATTTTTGAGTTCTATGTCCCTTTTAAATTTTATTTTCCCTTTTTTTCTCTCTTTTTTTTCTTTCCTCTTTTACTTTACATCTCCTTTCACCCACAATCCATGTCTTCATTATATAACCTGACTTTGCCCCTTTCTCTTTTCTCATTCTTTTAGTATTCCTCTCTTCTTAATTTCCTTTTGTCTTTCCACTAATTCCTTCCCCTTATTCTCTTATATCCTTCTTTAATTACTTTCTCTTCCATTTGTTATCTATTTTTGTAATATCACATACCTTCTAATATGAGCAATATTTCTTACTCAAAACCCAATATCCCATTAGGATCCTCATATTTTCCAAACAATTGATCCCACAGTTCATGTATTTTATAGCAAAACTCTTTTTGTGATTGTGCCTTTTAGTTCAGGAATCCCTTGTCCTTGGGGCTTCTGCATTTTTGCTCTTTCCCGTAGGGAATTTTGTCTTTGTAGATATTGTAGCATCAGCTAAATTGAAAATATGGATGTTACTGCATGAATTATTTCTAAACTGCAACATATGAGAAAATTTCTGCTTCACTTGATAATTAGGTCCTTTTACGTAAATGTGTGAAACTGTTTACATATAAATATCAAATAAGCAAGATGCTGGACACTTTTGACATTTTGGCCAGGATGTAACAGTATAATACTTACAGCTAGATTACGAGTTTTGAGCGCTATAGGGATTTTAACGACCGCCACAAAAGTGGCGTTATTTCACCTCCCTATAGAGCTGGTATTACAGGTTTAAAAAAAGCAGGCTTGTGCGGGTGAAATGGTGGCGCTGGGCTCCATATCGCACCCGAATTCAAGGGCTGCTTTGACGTGCTCGTACACAATTTCCCCATAGACATCAATGGGGAGAGCCGGCAAAAAAAAAAAGCCTAACACCTGCGATCGCGGAATGAAAAGCTCTGTAACGCAGCCCCATTGGTGTCTATTGGGAAATAAAAAGTTACGTTTAAACCTAACACCCTAACATAAACCCCCGAGTCTAAACACCCCTAATCTGCTGCCCCCGACATCGCCGCCACCTACATACAGTTATTAACCCCTAATCTGCCGCCCCCGCTGTCGCCGCCACCTACATACAGTTATTAACCCCTAATCTGCCGTCCCCAATATCGCCGCCACCTACATACAGTTATTAACCCCTAATCTGCCACCCCCAACATCGCCGCCACCTACATAAAATGATTAACCTCTAATTTGCCGCTCCCGATGTCGCTGCCACTATACTAAAGTTATTAACCCCTAAACCTCTGGCCTTCCACATCACTACCACTAAATAAATCCATTAAACCCTAAACCTAACACAAACCCTAATGTAATCCTAACCCTAACGTAACCCTAACACCCCCTAACTTTAACATAATTAAAATACAGCTAAACTAAATTTACAATTGTTTAACTAAATAATACCTATTTAAAACTAAATTCATACTTACCTGTAAATAAAACCTAACCTAGCTACAATATACAGTGGGGAAAAAAAAGTATTTAGTCAGCCACCAATTGTGCAAGTTCTCCCACTTAAGAAGATGAGAGAGGCCTGTACTTTTCATCATAGGTATACCTCAACTATAACTTGAACAGTTCAATATGGAACAGCACCAGAGGATAGGAGTGTCCATGAAGACAGGTGAACTGCCACTTCACCACATGAATATAGAAAATGAAAGTGTCCACAGCTCTCCAATGCTAGAAAATATCTTTATTTAGACAAAGTAGCGACGTTTCGAGGCTAATGCCTCTTAATCATGCATGATTTAAGAGGCATTAGCCTCGAAACGTCGCTACTTTGTCTAAATAAAGATATTTTCTAGCATTGGAGAGCTGTGGGACACTTTCATTTTTCTATACCTCAACTATGAGAGGCAAAATGTGGAAACAAATCCCGACAATCACATTGTCTGATTTGGAAAGAATTTATTTGCAAATTATAGTGGAAAATAAGTATTTGGTCACCTTCAAACAAGCAATATTTCTGGCTCTCCACAGACCTGTATCTTCTTCTTTAAGAGGCTCCTCTGTCCCTCCACTCATTACCTGTATTAATGGCACCTGTTTGAACTTGTTATCAGTATAAAAGACACCTGTCCACAACCTCAAACAGTCACACTCCAAACTCCACTATGGTGAAGACCAAAGAGCTGTCGAAGTACACCAGAAAACAAAATTGTAGACCTGCACCAGGCTGGGAAGACTGAATCTGCAATAGGCAAGCAGCTTGGTGTGAATAAATCAACTGTGGGAGAAATAATTAGAAAATGGAAGACATACAAGACACTGATAATCTCCCTCGATCTGGGGCTCCACGCAAGATCTCACCCCGTGGGGTCAAAATGATCACAAGAACAGTGAGCAAACATCCCAAAACCACATGGGGGGACCTAGTGAATGACCTGCAGAGAGCTGTGACCAACGTAACAAAGGCTACCATCAGTAACACACTACGCTGCCAGGGACTCAGATCCTGCAATGCCAGACGTGACCCCCTGCTTAAGCCAGTACATGTCCGGGCCCGTCTGAAGTATGCTAAGAGTATTTGGATGATCCAGAAGTGGATTGGGAGAATATCATTTGGTCAGATGAAACCAAAGTAGAAACTGTTGGTAGAAAACACAACTTGTCGTGTTTGGAGGAGAGAGAACACCATACCTACTGTGAAGCATGGGGGTGGCAACATCCATGCTTTGGGGCTGTTTCTCTGCAAAGGGAACAGGACGACTGATCCATGTACATGAAAGAATGAATGGGGCCATGTATCGTGAGATTTTGAGTGCCAACCTCCTTCCATCAGCAAGGGCATTGAAGATGAAATGTGACTGGTCTTTCAGTGTGACAATGATCCCAAACACACCACCCGGGCAACGAAGGAGTGGCTTCGTAAGAAGCATTTCAAGGTCCTGAAGTGGCCAAGCCAGTCTCCAGATCTCAAGCCCATAGAAAACCTTTGGAGGGAGTTGAAAGTCTGTGTTGCCCAGCGACAGCCCCCAAAACATCACTGCTCTAGAGGAGATCTGCATGCAGGAATGGGCCAACATACCAGCAACAGTGTGTGACAACCTTGTGAAGACTTACAGAAAACGTTTGACCTCTGTCATTGCAAACAAAGGATATATAACAAAGTATTGAGATGAACTTTTGATATTGACCAAATACTTAATTTCCACCATAATTTGCAAATAATCTCTTTCCAAATCAGACAATGTGATTGTCTGGATTTGTTTCCACATTTTGTCTCTCATAGTTTGAGGTATACTCTATGATGAAAATTACAGGCCTCTCTCATCTTCTTAAGTGGGAGAACTTGCACAATTGATGGCTGACTAAATACTTTTTTTTCCCCACTGTAACTAATAGTTATATTGTTGCTAACTTAGGTTTTATTTTAATTTCACAGGTAAGTTTGTATTTATTTTAACTAGGTAGACTAGTTAGTAAATAGTTATTAACTATTTATTAACCACCTAGTTAAATAAATACAAACTTAACTGTGAAATAAAACCTAACCTGCTTTACACTAAAACCTAACATTACAAAAAAACTAAACACTAAAATTACTAAAATAAAAAATAACTAAATTACATAAAAAAACAAACACTAAATTACAAAAATAAGAAACAATTATCAATAATAAAAAAGAATTACACCTAATCTAATAGCCCTATCAAAATAAAAAAGCCCCCACCAAAATAAAAAAAATCCAAGCCTACAATAAACTACCAATGGCCCTTAAAGGGCCTTTTGTGGGGCATGTGTCCCAAAGATATCAGCTCTTTTACCTGTAAAAAAAATTCAAACACCCCCAACAGTAAAACCTACCACCCCCACAACCAACCCCCCAACTAAAATAACTATCTAAAAAAACCTAAGCTCCCCATTGCCCTGAAAAGGGCGTTTGTATGGGCATTGCCCTTAAAAAGGGCATTTAGCTCTTTTACATGCCCAGACACTAAACTAAAAATAAAACCCACCCAAAAATCCTTAAATAAACCTAACACTAACCCTGATGATCCACTTACAGTTCTTGAAGTCCCGCTTGAAGGATCCATCCAGCCGGCGAAGTCCTCATCCATGTGGCACGAAGTCTTTATCCAGCCGACGAAGTCCTCATCCAGATGGCAAGAAGTCTTCATCCAGACGGCATCTTCTATCTTCATCCATCCCGGCGGGGAGCGGGTCCATCCTGAAGACATCCGGTGCGGAGCATCCTCTTCATATGGTCGCCGCCGTAAACTGGAACTTCAATGCAAGTGATGTCATCCAAGATGGCGTCCCTTGCATTCCTATTGGCTGAAAGATTTCAATCAGCCAATAGGATTAGAGCTGCTAAAATCCTATTGGCTGTTCCAATCAGCCAATAGGATTAGAGCTGCTAAAATCCTATTGGCTGTTCCAATCAGCCAATAGGATGTTAGCAGCTCTAATCCTGTTGGCTGATTGAAATCTTTCAGCCAATAGGAATGCAAGGGACACCATCTTGGATGACGTCACTTGCATTGAAATTCCAGTTTACGGCGGCGACCGTATGAAGAGGATGCTCCGCGCCGGGTGTCTTCAGGATGGACCTGCTCCACGCCGGATGGAATAAGATAGAAGATGCCGTCTGACTGAAGACTATTTGCCGCCTGGATGAGGACTTCGCCGGCTGGATGAAGATGGAAGAGGCCGTCCGGATGAAGACTTCTTGCCGCATGAATGAGGACTTGTAAAAGAGCTAAATGTCCTTGTAGTCTAGGTTTTTTTATTTTGGGGGGGGCTTTTGTTTTTTGATAGGGCTATTAGATTAGGTGTAATTCTTTTTTTTTTTTTGATAATTTGTTTCTTATTTTTCGTAATTTAGTGTTTTGTTTTTTTGTAATTTAGTTATTTATTTTTTTGTAATTACTTTTTGTAAGTTTTAGAGTAGTGTTAGGATTTTTTTAATGTGTAGTTTAATTTAATTGGTAGTTAGTTTAATTGTAGTTTAATAATTATCTTAGTTTAATTGTTAGTTTAAAATTAATTAATTTAATTTGACAGGTAAGTTTTAAAATTAATTTAAGATAGGGAAATTGTAATTGTAATATAAAGTTAGGGGGGGCGTTAGGTTTAGGGGTTAATAGTTTATTTTAGTATATTTTGTTGTGGAGGCTTTCGGTTTAGGGGTTAATAGTTTATTTAAGTATATTTCGTTGTGGGGGGCTTTCGGTTTAGGGGTTAATAGGTTTATTACAGCGGCGGTGTGGGCGTACGGCAGATTAGGGGTTAATTATATTTAAATAGTGTTTGCGATGCGGGAGGGGCGGCGGATTAGGGGTTAATAGGTTTATTATAGTGGCGACGGAATAGGGGTTAATACATTTTAATAGTGGCGGCGATGTCCGGGAGCGGCAGATTAGGGGTTAATAACTTTATTATAGTGTTTGCGATGCGGGAGGGCCTCGGTTTAGGGGTTAATAGGTAGTTTATGGGTGTTAGTGTACTTTTTAACAGTTTAGTTATGAGTTTTATGGTACAGCTTTGTAGCGTAAAACTCCTAACTACTTACTTTAGATGGCGGTACAGATCTTGTGGTTATAGAGTGTTCCGCTCACTTTTTTGGCGCCCCAGGCCAACTCGTAATACCGGCGCTATGGGAGTCCAATTGAAAAAGGACTTTTTTTAAAAGTGCGGTACTGACGTTGTGTGACTGGCTAAAAGGTGTGCGGTACACCTATACCAACAAGACTTGTAATAGCAGCGTTAATGAAAATTAAGCGTTATGGGCCATAACGATGCTATTTGACTCATAACGCAAAACTCGTAATCTAGCTGATAGTTTGTTATTGTCACAGAAACACAAAGACATTCACATTAAGTAAATAAATGTATATACAGTATGTTATATAGAGTTCCACCTTTAGTTCAGGCAAAACCCAAACATATTTGCGAAGTGCACAGCAAATTGTTTTTGCAGAGTACACACTATATATAATAGCACATAAACACAAACTTGCACATATATTTTCACTCTATCTCACTCACACTCTCTCATGCACACTGACACTATCACACACACACACTCACACTTTTACACACACATACTCTCACTTACACACACTCACACACACTCTCTCATGCACGCTCACACTATCACAAACACTCATATACTAAAACACACTCACACTTTTACACACAGTCACACACATTTTCTCTCTTTCACACAAATACACTTACTCTTTCACACACAGAAAGACATTGACACACACTTATACACAAAGAAACTTACACATACATAATTCCACACTCACACACACTCCCACACAAGGGAGAAATAACTGTAGTTGTGCAGTATATTGTAAATACACAATATCAGCTTTTTGGCTGTGGCTGTTTCCCACCAAACCCTAACATTTGCAAGTCCGGGCCTGATTCTGCTTCAAATCTGCATACACAAATGGAAACCCAAACTCTCTGGGTCATTATTGCACAGGGCGGCAACCTTAATGTTATATACAATTTATCACTAGTCATCCAAGTTTTATTTCATGAAAAATAGGAGTACCAGACTAAGGGCCATGATTCCAAGTTGGATCGTTGCTGGCTTTGGGAAGCACTTTACATATACATGTAATAGACTTTCAGAAGAGGTGGTTATAGGATAATACAAGAATATATGGGATATGTATGGTATGTATTCCAATAGTTAATTAATTCTTCACTTCATATAGAAATGTGGACACACCAGGGGTGACTGGTGACGTTTTTAAGTTGATGGGTTGAATATTCTGTATTCTGCTCGTGGGTTATTCAAATGGGGGTTCACAATACATGAACTGGAGCTAAATACCACCTAGCAAGTATTTTATAATTGGTATCAACTATAGAAAGTGGAGATAGAGCAATACAGCAGTATTCATATTATCTGTATAGGTGGTGGCTTTAACAGGCAAATCAGCTACTTCAGATGACAAAATAAAGGTAAAGGAGCTAACTGCAGTGAGTAAAATGGATCATTAAAAAAAGGTGGGTGGGTACGTGGGTGGAGCTGGAGCCAGTTGGAGGTGATGAATATGTGGATCGGAGTCAACACCTGGTCCACATATTGGAGGGGGCAGGGCTGCGCTATATCAGCTGCTTAACAGCCAGACCAGAGAGGGAGGGGGAGAGAGAGGGAGGGGGCGTGAGAGAGAGAGGGAGGTGGATGAGAGAGAGAGAGAGGGAGGGGGAGAGGGGGGAGAGAGGGAGGGGGAGAGGGGGAAAGAGGGAGGGGGGAGAGGTAGAGAGAGGGAGGGGGAGAGGGGGAGACAGAGGGAGGGGGAGACAGAGGGAGGGGGAGAGGGAGAGGGGGAGACAGAGGGAGGGGGAGACAGAGGGAGAGGGAGAGAGAGAGGGGGAGAGGGAGGGGGAGAGAAAGAGAGCTGGAGACAGAGAGGGAGACAGAGAGACAGAGGGGGGGGAGACAGAGGCGGAGACAGAGAGACAGAGGCAGAGACAAAGAGACAGAGAGACAGAGGTGGGAGACAGAGAGACAGAGGTGGGAGACAGAGAGACAGAGGTGGGAGACAGAGAGACAGAGGGGGAGGCAGAGAGGGGAGACAGAGAGACAGAGAGACAGAGGGGGGGAAGACAGAGGGTGGAGCCAGAGGGGGGATTCAGAGAGAGAGAGACACAGAGAGGGAGACAGAGAGAGACAGAGGGGGGAGACAGCACATCCCTTCTTTGATTTTGAATGATATAATTCAGTAATGTCACCAGATAACGCCTGATTACATATTTAAATAGATAGACATACTGTATGTAATATATATATATATATATATATATATATATATATATATATATATATATATATATATATATATATATATATATACTGTATGTGGGTAATATATATATATATATACAGTATATATATATATTTATATATATATATATATATATATACACACACACAGTATATATATATACATATATATACACACAGTATATATATACACACATTATATGTGTATATATGTATATATATATATATATATATATAAATATACAGTATATATACAGTATATACATATATACAGTATATATATGTAAAATATATATATATATACAGTATATATATATATATATATATATATATATATATTTATACACACACACACACACAGTATATATATATATATATATATATATATATATATATAGACATATATATGTGTGTGTATATATATATATATACATACATACACACATACAGTGTATATATATTATATATATATATATATATATATATATATATATATATATATATATATATATATATATATATATATATATACACACACACACAGTTTCATTGAAAAAACAGATAGAACTTACAACTTTAAAAGCTCAGCCATATCGATGTACAAGTTTACACAACACTTCAAGACCTGCCTTTCTGCTTAGAGAGCTGTAATTGTAAATCATTCCCCCGGCGTGACCTTCTGCTCTGCTATGCAGGGTGCCTAAAGTTATAATGACTACGGCTAGCAGCAGCACACAGAGTACTGAGTTAACCCTTGTCTGCCAGACTGCCAATATCTATGTCTGCTCACCTGCTCCTAAAAACAGCCCTGACAACAATGAGCAGTAGGGTTGCCACCTGTCCCTTAAAATACAGAACACTTATAAGTTACACATGCTGCAGGGTGTGCAGGAAGGAATATGAATAGTGCTGTCCAGAAACACAATACATCTTCCTCCTTGCACACCCTGCACCATGTGTAACTCATAAGTGTCCAGGAAAACATGGCTGAAGTGGCAACCCTAATGAGCAGTACACTACCTACCTACTTGGTACTGGGAGTTGATTAGGAGATGCAGATGATGGATTTATGCTGCTGCTGTCTTTACATTTATTTACATCACCTCGCCACGCGCTACCACACGATATCCTGCCAGCTGCCGCCTTAGCACTTCACAGTTCACACTCAATAGTGGATGCTGCGCAGGGCATGTGGGTAGAGCTGGAGCCAGTTGAAGCTGAAGGTGATGAATATGTGGATCAGAGTAATTAACACCCGGTCCACATATTGCAGAGAGCAGGGCTGCACTATATCAGCTGCTTAACAGCCAACTTCACAAGTTACATCACTGAGCCATCACCCGATAGTGTCCCCAAGCCCTTACCGCACAAAATTGTCTGACCCTGGCCACGCCTCCCCAGACAAGAGAGGCACCACAGATTGGCTGTTTTGTTCAGCTCCATCTGGAGAGCCGCCTCTACTCGCACATCAAAAACTGTGCGATTAACAAGGTATAGGGCTGGGTTGTGGGGGGGGGGGGGCGCTGCAGGCACTTTGAAATAAGTGCAAAGGGCTTGAAGCCTATACTTCTATCTATCGCACGTGCGGTGTGAGAGATAGAAGTAAAAATGGCAATAAAAAATGTGTTATTTTTTTTTAACAAAACTGAACTGGAACTTTTTTGGCTGTATAAATATAAATTTTCCAATGGGGGGCAATTGGAAAAATTATATTTATTCAGCCAAAAAGATTTTCTTTTCTCTCTTTTAGGAGGTTCACCTGCGCCTGTGATCCTATAGAGGAGCCTCCACTGCTTCACACCCTAAAATTTGCCTTTCTATAATTATATGAGGGACCTTACAGTACTGATGAGACTTGTTAGATCATCTCACCAGAGTGGAGAGCTTTAGATCATTAACACTTTTACTATATTTTCTAATTATTAAAATTGCAGCATATTGAATAAACTATGGGCTAGATCACATTACAGTTGTACATTTAAATGGACATAAAAGAGCATGCAATTTTAAGACTTTTCAAATCACTTCTATTATAACATATACGTCATTCTCTTGATATCCTTTGTTGAAAGGTAGGCTCAGGAGCAGCAATGCACTACTGGGAGCTAGCTGGTTATTGATGGCCACCAGGCTTTCTCTACAATGGGTCCCAGGGAGACCATGAACCCAGGCAGCATTTAACAAGGACGGCATATAGGGAGAGAAGAGTTGCATTAAATAATATAAATGAGCCAGTTACTTGTAAATAGTTATCCATCTACTTTGCCGTTATGATGATGTAATACAGTGGTTAAAGGGACAGTCAACACCAGAATCTTTGTTGTTTAAAAAGATAGATAATCCCTTTATTACCCATTCCCCAGTTTTGCATAACCAGCACAGTTATAATAATATACGTTTTACCTCTGTAATTACCTTGTATCTAAGCCTCTGCAAACTGCCTACTTATTTCAGTTCTTGCATTTTAGCTAATTAGTGCTCACTCCTAGGTAACTTCACATGCCTGAGCTCAATGTTATCTATTTAAAAAAAAAGAACTAACGCCCTCTAGTGGTGAAAAACTGTCAAAATGCGGCGGCCTTCAAGGTCTAAGAAATTAGCATTTGAGTCTACCTAGGTTTAGCTTTCAACTAAGAATACCAAGAGAGCAAAGCAAAATTGGTGATAAAAATAAATTAGAGAATTGTTTAAAATTGCATGCCCTATTTGAATCATGAAAGTTTTTTTTGGACTTTAATGTTCCTTGAAGCTGGGAATATATTGTAATTTAAGGAGGCTTTGAAGGGTTAATTTAATTCTCCAACCAAGGCAGTACAGTGTCAGCACAATATCTTGAGCCAGTGATCTGTAGTTTTTTGCTACCTCGTTGAGATTTTCTACCTCCATGGACGCATGCGCACAATTACGTAATCACAATTCACATATGTTTCAATTGAATGTGTGGAATGCTATTACCTAATTACAAGCATGCGCACATCGTTAGGTAGCACATCTCGGCAGTTAATATTTAGTCCCACATTCCTCATGAATGGGGTGACGTAGTATACAAGTGCCTGCACAGTAATGTGATAGCAAATTTTGACGAACAGATGAATCTGATGATCCAAAAATAACCTGCATTGTTTTTACTTATATGTATAGTTATAAACAAGTTTATATTAATCATATTATTTACAACTATATGTTAAAAGAATGCATGTTATTTTTGGATCATCAGATTCATCTGAAATTTGCTAAATAGATTATTTTCTTTTTGCATGTTTATGGCCCTTTAACAATTAGTTGTTATAGGAAAAAAAATCATTTTTTCATCAAGTATTTCGGCTAGATTACGAGTTGTGCGTTAGGGTAAAAAAGCAGCGTTAAGAGGTCCTAACGCTGCTTTTTTACGCCCGCTGCTATTACGAGTCTTGAAGCTTTAGGGGCACCGCACACTTCTTTGGCCTTACCGCAAAACGACTTACGTAAACTTCGTAAAGTCTTTTTTCTATGGGACTTCCATAGCGCCGGTATTATGAGTCTGTCCTGGGAGGCCAAAAAGTGAGCGGTACACCCTACCCCGTCAAGATCCCTAACGCATTTAAAAGTCAGTAGTTAAGAGTTTTATGGTACAACGCAGTAACATAAAACTCATAACTAAAGTGCTAAAAAGTACACTAACAACCATAAACTACCTGTTAACCCCTAAACCGAGACCCCCCCCCCGCATCGCAAACACTATAATAAAATTATTAACCCCTAATCTGCCGCTCCGGACACCGCCGCCACCTACATTGTATTTATGAACCCCTAATCTGCTGCCCCCAACATCGCCGACACCTACATTATATTTATTAACCCCTAATCTGCTGCCCCAATGTCGCCGCAACCTACCTACACTTATTAACCCCTAATCTGCCGCCCCCAACGTCGCCGCCACTATAATAAACATATTAACCTATTTACCGCCGCACTCCCACCTCGCAAACATTAATTAAATATTATTAACCCCTAATCTGCTGTCCCTAACATCGCCGCCACCTACCTACATTTATTAACCCCTAATCTGCCGCCCCCAACGTCGCTGCCACTATATTAAAGTTATTAACCCCTAAACCTAAGTCTAACCCTAAACCTAACACCCCCTAACTTAAATATAATTACAATAAATCTAAATAAATATTCCTATTTCCTATCATTAACTAAATACTTACCTATAAAATAAAACCCTAAGCTAGCTACAATATAACTAATATTTACATTGTAGCTAGCTTAGGGTTTATTTTTATTTTACAGGCAAGTTTGTATTTATTTTAACTAGGTAGAATAGTTATTAAATAGTTATGAACTAATTAATAACTACCTAGCTAAAATAAATACAAAAGTACCTGTAAAATAAAACCTAACCTAAGTTACAATAACACCTAACACTACACTATAATTAAATAAATTAACTAAATTAACAACAATTAAATAAATTAAATTAAATTAGCTAAAGTACTAAACCCCCCCCCACTAAATTACAGAAAATAATAAACAAATTACAAGATATTTAAACTAATTACACCTAATCTAATAGCCCTATCAAAATAAAAAAGAGCCCTGTCAGGGTGCCAGGAATCAGACTGAGATGAGAAGTACAAAAATAATCACACCTTTATTAATAGCAAAAAATAATAAAAAGTCCACAAGTCAAATAACAAGCTAGGAGTCAAAACCAGAGCTGGTAGTCAGACGAGCCAAGTCAGGAGCCAAAGCGAATAGTCAGACGAGCCAGAATCAGGAACAAGGAAAACAGCAGAGTCAGGAACAAGCCAGGGATCAGGAACCAGGAAGGACGCCAGGCAGCCAGGTAATACACAGGAACTCTCACAAACAGGTCTGAGACAACGCAAAGGCAAAGCATACTGAACAGAGGCCCTTTAAATAATAAGCGATGACATCACAATTCTGAGACTGCATCCTGTCTCACACGGATGATGCACACCAGTCCGGCCATAAAAGGAAGTGCAGGAAATGAGCAGTATCCCCCACAATGCACCATAGTCAGGAAGAGAGGTGAGTAAAATGGCTGCCAGCAACACATGGCAAACAAAACAGGGAAAAAACCCTGACAAGCCCCCCCAAAATAAAAACTAAAGCCTAAACTAAACTACCAATAGCCCTTAAAGGGCCTTTTGCGGGGCATTGCCCCAAAGTAATCAGCTCTTTTACCTGTAAGAAAAATTATAAACATCCCCCCCAACAGTAAAACCCACCAACCACACAACCAACCCCACAAATAAAATACTATCTGAAAAAAACTCCCCATTGCCCTGAAAAGGGCATTTGGATGGGCATTGCCATTAAAAGGGCAGTTAGTTCTTTTGCAGGCCCAAAGTCCCTAGCCTAAAAATAAAACCCACTCAATACACCCTTAAAAAAACCTAACACTAACCCCCTGAAGATTGACTTACCGGGAGACATCTTCATCCAAGCCGGGCTGAAGTCCTCAATGAAGCCAAGAGAAGTCTTCATCCAAGCCGGGCGAAGTGGTCCTCCAGACGGGCAGAAGTCTTCATCCAGACGGCATCTTCTATCTTCATCCATCCGGAGCGGGTCCATCTTCAAGACATCCGACGCGGAGCATCCTCTTCATCCGACGACTAAAGATGAATGAAGGTACCTTTAAGTGACGTCATCCAAGATGGTGTCCCTTAGATTCCCTTAGAATTCTATCAGCCAAATGGAATTAAGGTAGAAAAAATCCTATTGGCTGATGCAATCAGCCAATAGGATTGAACTTCAATCCTATTGGCTGATCCAATCTGCCAATAGGATTGAGCTCGCATTCTATTGGCTGATTGGAACAGCCAATATAATGCGAGCTCAATCCTATTGGCTGATTGGATCAGCCAATAGGATTGAAGTTCAATCCTAATGGCTGATTGCATCAGCCAATAGGATTTTTTCTACCTTAATTCCGATTGGCTGATAGAATTCTATCAGCCAATCAGGATCTAAGGGACGCCATCTTGGATGACATCACTTAAAGGTACCTTCATTCATCTTTAGTCATCGGATGAAGAGGATGCTCCGCGTCGGATGTCTTGAAGATGGACCCGCTCCGTGCCGGTGGATGAAGATAGAAGATGCCATCTGGAAGAAGACTTCTGCCCGTCTGGAGGACCACTTCGCCCGGCTTGGATGAAGATTTCTCCCGGCTTCGTTGAGGATTTCGGCCTGGCATGGATGAAGACGTCTCCTGGTAAGTCGATCTTCAGGGGGTTAGTGTTAGGTTTTTTTAAGGGTGTATTGGGTGGGTTTTACTTTTAGGTTAGGGACTTTGAGCCTGCAAAATAGCTAACTTCCCTTTTAAGGGCAATGCCCATCCAAATGCCCTTTTCAGGGCAATGGGGAGCTTAGGTTTTTTAGAAAATATTTTATTTGGGGGGTTGGTTGTGTGGGTGGTGGGTTTTACTGTTGGGGGGGTTGTTTGTATTTTTTCTTACAGGTAAAAGAGCTGATTACTTTGGGGCAATGCCCGCAAAAGGCCCTTTTAAGGGCTATTGGTAGTTTAGTTTAGGCTAGGTTTTTTTTTATTTTGGGGGGGCTTTTTTTATTTTGATAGGGCTATTAGATTAGGTGTAATTAGTTTAAATATCTTGTAATTTGTTTATTATTTTCTGTAATTAAGTGTTTTTTTTTGTACTTTAGCTAATTTAATTTAATTTATTTAATTATAGTGTAGTGTTAGGTGTTATTGTAACTTAGGTTAGGTTTTATTTTACAGGTACTTTTGTATTTATTTTAGCTAGGTAGTTATTAAATAGTTCATAACTATTTAATAACTATTCTACCTAGTTAAAATAAATACAAACTTGCCTGTAAAATAAAAATAAACCCTAACTATCAGTTATATTGTAGCTAGCTTAGTTTTTTTATAGCTAAGTATTTAGTTTTAAATAGGAATTATTTAGTTAATGATAGTAATATTTATTTAGATTTATTGTAATTATATTTAAGTTAGGGGGGTTAGGGTTAGACTTAGGTTTAGGGGTTAATAACTTTAATATGGGGGCGGCAGATTAGGGGTTAATGAATGTAGGTAGGTTGCGGCGACATTGGGGGCGCCAGATTAGGGGTTAATAAATAGTATGTAGGTGTCGGCGATGTTGGGGGCAGCAGATTATGGGTTAATAAGTATAATGTAGGTGGCGGCGGTGTCTGGAGCGGAAGATTAGGGGTTAATAATTATATTGTAGGTGTCGGCGATGTCGGGGGTGGCAGATTAGGGGTTGATAAGTGTAAGATTAGGGGTGTTTAGACTCAGGGTTCATGTTAGGGTGTTAGGTGTAAACATAGAATGTATTTCCCCATAGGAATCAATGGGGCTGCGTTACTGAGTTTTTACGCTGCTTTTTTGCAGGTGTTAGACTTTTCTCAGCCGGCTCTCCCCATTGATTACTATGGGGAAATCATGCATGAGCACGTACGACCAGCTCACCGCTGACTTAAGCAGCGCTGGTATTGGAGTGCAGCAATGAGCAAAATTTTGGTCAACGCTCACTTCTTGTCTTTTAACGATGGGTTTCTGAAAACTCGTAATACCAGCGCTGCATGTAAATGAGCGGTGAGTAAGAACTGCTCGTTAGCACCGCACAGCCTCTAACGCAAAACTCGTAATCAGGGCCTTTGTTTTTTTCTTCTTGCAACAAATTTGTTAAATTTACAATATGAATGTAATCTAGGCCTATAACTGTTTTATACAATTTGAAAGAAGTATTAAAGAAAAAAAATAACACTCTACAAGTGTCAGTATTCTTTAACATTTTAGCATTTTACTTTGTATATGTGCTAGCTTTAATATAATCTCACACACTGTACAGCCTACTCACTCTTTTATTCTGTGCAATAAATAAAATAAACCCTTGAAAAAGAAAATTACCCTAAAAGTGGACAAGGAAGTTATTATGACATCTGATTGGCTGAGCTGCAGTTTTAACACGAGTGTCTCCCCTACATTCAACACTGTTAGACTTTCATTAAAATATACACTGATGTGTGAATTTACTCACTCTGTGCTAGCAGTAGAGTTTTATATGTTAGCTTTATTTATAATAGTTTAAAAAGCAGAATTTTACGTTCCTCGGCCTCCCAAGATCAGAACTGTGAATATAAAATATACACAGCACATATATAGTATATTCATAAAGCACATCAACTTTTCCACCAAACAGTTTATCTAGGATTGTCTGCAAATCGCACCCCTTAAGATTACCCATTACATTACTTTTGGTGGTGGGGGTAGGTCTAAGAATCCTTAGTTGCGGCGAGGTCCGGGATCGTCAGGATAGGGGTTAATAACTTTATTATAGGTGGCGACAGTATAGGGGGCAGGATAGGGGTTACTAGGTATAATTTAGGTGGCGGCGGTGTCCGGGAGCGGCGGTTTAGGGGTTAATAACTTTATTGAGTTGCGGGGGGCTCCGGGGGCGCTGGTATAGGGGGTAGAACAGTGTAGTTAGTGTGGGTGCTTAGTGACAGGCTAGCAATAAAGCTGGGAAAAAGCAGAAGAGCAGCGAGATTGGATGAGTGATAACTCTCACAGTCCGCTGCTCATCGCCCCGTACTTGGTGCACGGCTTTTTGACAGCTTTTTTGATAACTTAGGCGAAATTTTGCAGGTCCGTGGCGGCGATGGTAGGCGAGCTTAGGCGGGCGTATTGAACCGGCGAAGGCAGGTAAAGTAGACGCGTTGATAACTACCCCCCCTGGAGTCTTCAGGGGTAATCATGCCAATTCCTCTTCTGGAACAAGGTTTGGGGTTTTATTCAAATCTATTCATTGTCCCAAAGAAGGAAAATTTATTCAGACCAGTTCTGGATCTGAAAATTTTGAATTGTTATGTAAGAGTACCAACTTTCAAGATGGTGACTATAAGGACTATTCTGCCTTTTGTTCAGCGAGGACATTATATGTCCACAAAAGACTTGCAGGATGCATACTTTCATATTCCAATTCATCCAGAACATTATCAGTTTCTGAGATTCTCTTTTCTAGACAAGCATTACCAATTTGTTGCTCTTCCATTTGGCCTAGCAACCGCTCCAAGAATCTTTTCAAAGGTTCTGGGTGTCCTACTCTCTGTAATCAGAGAACAGGGTATTGCGGTGTTTCCTTATTTGGACGATATCTTAGTACTAGCTCAGTCTTTACGTACTGCAGAATCTCACATGAATCAACTAGTGTTGTTTCTTCGGAAACATGGTTGGAGGATCAATTTACCTAAAAGTTTCTTGATTCCTCAGACAAGGGTCACCTTTTTAGGCTTCCAGATAGATTCAGTGTCCATGACTCTGTCTCTAACAGACAAGAGACGTTAAAAATTTGTTGCAGCCTGCCGGAACCTTCAGTCTCAGTCATTCCCTTCAGTGGCTATGTGCATGGAAGTTTTAGGTCTCATGACTGCAGGATCGGACGCGATCCCCTTTGCTCGTTTTCACATGAGAAATCTTCAGCTTTGTATGCTGAATCAATGGTGCAGGGATTATACAAAGATATCACAATTAATATCCTTAAATCCCAATGTACGACACTCTCTGACATGGTGGATAGATCACCATCGTTTAGTCAAGGGGCTTCTTTTGTTTGGCCAACCTGGACTGTGATCACAACAGATGCGAGTCTTTCAGGTTGGGGAGCTGTTTGAGGATCTCTGACAGCACAAGGGGTTTGGAAATCTCAAGAGGCGAGATTTCCAATAAATATTTTAGCACTCCATGCAATTCTCAGAGCTCTTCAGTTTTGGCCTCTGTTAAAGAGAGAAACATTCATTTGTTTTCAGACAGACATTATCACAACAGTGGCATATGTCAATCATCAGGGTGGGACTCACAGTCCCCAAGCTATGAAAGAAGTATCTCGAATACTTGTTTGGGCGGAATCCAGCTCCTGTTTAATCTCTGCGGTGCATATCCCAGGTGTAGACAATTGGGAAGCGTATTATCTCAGCCGCCAGACTTTACATCCAGGGGAGTGGTCTCTCCATCCAGATGTTTTTTCTCAGATTGTTCAGATGTGGGGTCTTCCAGAGATAGATCTCATGGCCTCTCATCTAAACAAGAAACTTCCCAGATACCTGTCCAGGTCCAGGGATGTTCAGGCGGAAGCAGTGGATGCGCTGACACTTCCTTGGTGTTATCATCCTGCTTACATCTTCCCGCCTCTAGTTCTCCTTCCAAGAGTCATTTCCAAAATCATCATGGAAAAATCATTTGTGTTGCTGGTAGTGCCAGCATGGCCACACAGGTTTTGGTATGCGGATCTGGTTTGGATGTCCAGTTGCCCGCTTTGGCCACTTCCGTTACGGCCAGACCTACTATCTCAAGGTTCGTTTTTTCCATCAGGATCTCAAATCATTAAATTTGAAGGTATGGAAATTGAACGCTTAGTACTAAGTCATAGAGGTTTCTCTGACTCAGTGATTGATACTATGTTACAAGCTCGTAAATCAGTCTCTAGGAAGATTTATTATAGAGTTTGGAAGACTTACATTTCATGGTGTTCTTCTCATAAATTCTCCTGGCATTCTTTTAGAATTCCTAGAATTTTACAGTTTCTTCAGGATGGTTTGGATAAGGGTTTGTCTGCAAGTTCCTTGAAAGGACAAATCTCCGCTCTTTCTGTTTTATTTCACAGAAAGATTGCTATACTTCCTGATATACACTGTTTTGTACAGTTTGTATTAAGCCTGTCTTTAAATCAATTTCTCCTCCTTGGAGTCTTAATTTGGTTCTGAAGGCTTTACAGGCACCTCCATTTGAGCCTATGCATTCTTTGGTCATTAAACTACTTTCTTGGAAAGTGTTGTTCCTTTTGGCTATCTCTTCTGCTAGAAGAGTTTTTGAGCTATCTGCTCTTTCTTGTGAATCTCCTTTTCTGATTTTTCATCAGGATAAGGCGGTTTTGCGAACTTCATTTGAATTTTTCCTTAAGGTTGTGAATTCTAACAACATTAGTAGAGAAATTGTTGTCCCTTTCTTGTGTCCTAATCCTAAGAATCCTTTTGAAAGATCCTTACATTCTTTGGATGTGGTGAGAGTTTTGAAATATTATGTTGAAGCTACTAAAGACTTCTTTATTTGGTTCAGCACTTTTTTATTGGTAGATGAATTTATCCACCAATCAGCAAGAATAACCCAGGTTATTCACCAAAAATGGGCTGGCATCTAAACTTACATTCTTGCATTTCAAATAAAGATACCAAGAGAATGAAGAAAATTTGATAATAGGAGTAAATTAGAAAGTTGCTTAAAATTGCATGCTCTGTCTGAATCACAAAAGAAAAAATGTGGGTTTAGTGTCCCTTTAAAGCTTTTGATTCATCAAGCTTATTTGGAGTCGGGTCAAGCCCCGCCTCAGAGAATTATAGCTCATTCTACTAGATCAGTCTCCACTTCGTGGGCTTTTAAGAATGAAGCTTCAGTTTGCTTCTTCGGAAGCAGTTTTTGGTAGAAAAGTTCTTCAGGCAGCTGTTTCAGTTTGATTCTTCTGCTTTTGATTTAAGTTTTTTTCTTTCAAAAATGAAAATAAACTTATTTTTTTGGGTTGTGGATTAATTTTTTCAGCGGTATATGGCTGTTGTTATTTTATTCCCTCCCTCTCTAGTGACTCTTGAGTGGAGATCCACATCTTGGGTATTGATATCCCATATGTCACTAGCTCATGGACTCTTGCCAATTACATGAAAGAAAACATAATTTATGTAAGAACTTACCTGATAAATTCATTTCTTTCATATTGGCAAGAGTCCATGAGGCCCACCCTTTTTATGGTGGTTATGATTTTTTGTATAAAGAACAATTATTTCCAAATTTCCTTTGTTGATGCTTTCTACTCCTTTCTTTATCACCCCACTGCTTGGCTATTCGTTAAACTGAATTGTGGGTGTGGTGAGGGGTGTATTTATAGGCATTTTGAGGTTTGGGAAACTTTGCCCCTCCTGGTAGGATTGTATATCCCATATGTCACTAGCTCATGGACTCTTGCCAATATGAGAGAAATTAATTTATCAGGTAAATTTATACATAAATTATGTTCTCTCTCCCTTTCCTATAATTTACCTTTGAAAATTGTTGGAATTCTCAATTCCACTGCTCAATGGGTGCCACAATGTTGGAATGTATGTTTTACCCTTATCTATCTCTTCTGCTGAGGGAAATTAGAGACAGTTGTAAAACAGATGTATACTAGAGAGAGAGCATACAAGATTGAGTGGAATATAAGATGATTAAAAGTATCTAACAGGATTTCCACACAGCCCACAATGTCTGATATTAACAGTTTTACATCTGTCTCTGATTTTTCTCAGCAGAAGAAATAAAAGGAGAAAAGATAGGTTTGAACACGTTGCACCCATTACCTTATAGAAACTAAACCTATACACTTATAGCTTCATTATTTAAACAACTCTAAAATAAAAAAAAAATACAACAAAATATTACCCTTATGTTAATATTTGATGTGAATACACCATTATATAGTCTTATATCCCTTTAACTAACCTATGTGCTTATGTTTTAAAAGGACACATAGTAAAGACATTGGGGGGTAGTTATCAACGTGTCTACTTTTCCTGCCTTCGCCGGCCCAATACGCCAGCCTAAGCTCGCCTCACATCGCCGCCGCCGCGGACCTGCAAAAATTCGCCTAAGTTATCAAAAAAGCTGTCAAAAAGCCGCGCACCAAGTACAGGGCGATGAGCAGCGGACTGTGAGAGTTATCACTCATCCGATCTCGCTGCTCTTCGGCTTTTTTACAGCTTTCTTGCTAGCCTGTCACTAAGCACTCACACTAACTACACTGTTCTACCCCCTATACCAGCGCCCCCGGAGCCCCCCGCAACTAAATAAAGTTAGTAACCCCTAAACCGCCGCTCCTAGACCCCACCGCAACTCTTATAAATGTATTAACCCCTAAACCGCCGCTCCCAGACACCGCCGCAACCTACATTATACCTAGTAACCCCTATCCTGCCCCCCCTATACCGTCGCCCTCTATAATAAAGTTATTAACCCCTATCCTGCTGATCCCGCACCTCGCCGCAACTAAATAAATAGTTTAACCCCTAAACCGCCGCTCCCTGACCCCGCCGCAACCTATATTACATTTATTAACCCCTATCCTGCCCCCCTACACTGTCGCCACCTATAATAAATTTATTAACCCTTATCCTGCCCCCCACTACACCGCCGCCACTGTAATAAAATTATTAACCCCTAAACCTAAGTCTAACACTAACCCTAACACCCCCTAACTTAAATATTAATTAAATAAATCTAAATAATATTTCTATTATGAACTAAATGAATCCTATTTAAAACTAAATACTTACCTTTAAAATAAACCCTAATATAGCTACAATATAAATAATAATTATATTGTAGCTATCTTAGGATTTATTTTTATTTTACAGGCAAATTTCAATTTATTTTAACTAGGTACAATAGCTATTAAATAGTTATTAACTATTTAATAGCTTACCTAGCTAAAATAAAGAGAAATTAACCTGTAAAATAAAAACTAACCTAAGTTACAATTACACCTAACAACACTACACTATACTTTAATAAATTATTCCTATTTAAAACTAAATACTTACCTGTAAAATAAACCCTAAGATAGCTACAATATAATTAATAATTACATTGTAGCTATCTTAGGATTTATATTTATTTTACAGGTAACTTTGTATTTATTTTAGCTAGTTAGAATAGTTATTAAATAGTTATTAACTATTTAATAACTACCTAGCTAAAAGAAATACAAAATTACCTGTAAAATAAATCCTAACCTAAGTTACAATTAAACCTAACACTACACTATCATTAAATTAATTACATAAATTACCTACAAATAACTACAATTAAATACAATTACATAAACTAATTAAAGTACAAAAAATAAAAAAAGCTAAGTTACAAAAAATTAAAAAAAATAAGTTACAAACATTTAAAAAATATTACAACAATTTTAAGCTACTTACACCTAATCTAAGCCCCCTAATAAAATAACAAAGCCCCCCAAAATAAAAAAATGCCCTACCCTATTCTAAATTAAAAAAGTTCAAAGCTCTTTTACCTTACCAGCCCTTAAAAGGGCCTTTCGTGGGGCATGCCCCAAAAAAATCAGCTCTTTTGCCTGTAAAAGAAAAATACAACCCCCCCAACATTAAAACCCACCACCCACATACCCCTAATCTAACCCAAACCCCCCTTAAAAAAACCTAACACTACCCCCCTGAAGATCATCCTACCTTTAGTCGTCTTCACTCAGCCGAGCCACCGATGGAACTGAAGAGGAGATCCAGAGCAGCAGAAGTCATCATGCAAGGGGCGCTGAAGAAATCTTCCATCCGATGAAGTGATCCTCCAAGCGGCGCTGAAGAAGTGTTCGATCCGGGCGATGTCATCTTCCAAGCGGGGTCTTCAATCTTCTTCTTCAGGATCCATCTTCATTCCGCCGACGCGGAACATCCTTCTTTCCCGACGGACTACCGACGAATGAAGGCTCCTTTAAGGGACGTCATCCAAGATGGCGTCCCTTCAATTCCGATTGGCTGATAGGATTCTATCAGCCAATCGGAATTAAGGTAGGAAAAATCTGATTGGCTGATTGAATCAGCCAATCAGATTGAGCTCGCATTCTATTGGCTGATCGGAACAGCCAATAGAATGCGAGCTCAATCTGATTGGCTGATTGAATCAGCCAATCAGATTCAAGTTCAATCCGATTGGCTGATCCAATCAGCCAATCAGATTGAGCTCGCATTCTATTGGCTGTTCCGATCAGCCAATAGAATGCGAGCTCAATCTGATTGGCTGATTCAATCAGCCAATCAGATTTTTCCTACCTTAATTCCGATTGACTGATAGAATCCTATCAGCCAATCGGCATTGAAGGGACGTCATCTTGGATGACGTCCCTTAAAGGAGCCTTCATTCGTCGGTAGTCCGTCGGGAAAGAAGGATGTTCCGCGTCGGCGGAATGAAGATGGATCCTGAAGAAGAAGATTGAAGACCCCGCTTGGAAGATGACATCGCCCAGATCGAAGACTTCTTCAGCGCGCTTGGAAGATCACTTCATCGGATGGAAGACTTCTTCAGCGCCGCTTGGAGGATCACTTCATCGGATGGAAGATTTCTTCAGCGCCCCTTGGATGATGACTTCTGCCGCTCCGGATCTCCTCTTCAGTTCCATTGGTGGCTCGGCTGAGTGAAGACGACTAAAGGTAGGATGATGTTCAGGGGGGTAGTGTTAGGTTTTTTTTAGGGGGGTTTGGGTTAGATTAGGGGTATGTGGGTGGTGGGTTTTAATGTTGGGGGGGGGGTTGTATTTTTCTTTTACAGGCAAAAGAGCTGAATTTTTTGGGGCATGCCCCACGAAAGGCCCTTTTAAGGGCTGGTAAGGTAAAAGAGCTTTGAACTTTTTTAATTTAGAATAGGGTAGGGCATTTTTTTATTTTGGGGGGCTTTGTTATTTTATTAGGGGGCTTAGATTAGGTGTAAGTAGCTTAAAATTGTTGTAATATTTTTTAAATGTTTGTAACTTATTTTTTTATTTTTTGTAACTTAGCTTTTTTTATTTTTTGTACTTTAGTTAGTTTATGTAATTGTATTTAATTGTAGTTATTTGTAGGTAATATATGTAATTAATTTAATGATAGTGTAGTGTTAGGTTTAATTGTAACTTAGGTTAGGATTTATTTTACAGGTAATTTTGTATTTCTTTTAGCTAGGTAGTTATTAAATAGTTAATAACTATTTAATAACTATTCTAACTAGCTAAAATAAATACAAAGTTACCTGTAAAATAAATATAAATCCTAAGATAGCTACAATGTAATTATTAATTATATTGTAGCTATCTTAGGGTTTATTTTACAGGTAAGTATTTAGTTTTAAATAGGAATAATTTATTAAAGTATAGTGTAGTGTTAGGTGTAATTGTAACTTAGGTTAGTTTTTATTTTACAGGTTAATTTCTCTTTATTTTAGATAGGTAGCTATTAAATAGTTAATAACTATTTAATAGCTATTGTTCCTAGTTAAAATAAATTGAAATTTGCCTGTAAAATAAAAATAAATCCTAAGATAGCTACAATATAATTATTATTTATATTGTAGCTATATTAGGGTTTATTTTAAAGGTAAGTATTTAGTTTTAAATAGGATTCATTTAGTTCATAATAGAAATATTATTTAGATTTATTTAATTAATATTTAAGTTAGGGGGTGTTAGGGTTAGTGTTAGACTTAGGTTTAGGGGTTAATAATTTTATTACAGTGGCAACGGTGTAGTGGGGGGCAGGATAGGGGTTAATAAATTTATTATAGCTTGCGGTGGGCTCCGGGAGCGGCGGTTTAGGGGGTAAACACTTTATTTACTTGCGGCGGTGTAGGGGGGACAGATTAGGGGTGCCTGTTTAGACTCGGGGTACATGTTAGGGTGTTAGGTGCAGACATCTCCCATAGGAATCAATGGGATGTCTGGCAGCAGCGAACATGAACTTTCGCTATGGTCAGACTCCCATTGATTCCTATGGGATCCGCCGCCTCCAGGGCGGCGGATTGAAAACCAGGTACGCTGGGCCGTAAAAGTGCCGAGCGTACCTGCTAGTTTTTTGATAACTAGCAAAAGTAGTGAGATTGTGCCGCACTTATGTGCGGAACATCTGGAGTGACGTAAGAATCGATCTGTGTAGGATTGAGTCCGGCGGATCGAAGCTTACGTCACAAAATTCTACTTTTGCCGGTATCTAGGGCTTGATAACTAAGGCGAATCAGCCTCGCCACAAATACGCTGCGGAATTCCAGCGTATTTGAGGTTGACGGCTTGATAACTACCCCCCATAGTAAAAGCAGCATTCTCTGGGTACAGATGAAATGTTTTTTTTTTTTGTTAATCATCTGCTCACTGCTCTTATTGGGTAGTGGTAGCTGTCTGTAATGTAATTGGTACCCAGGTGCCTTTGTTCTACTGATCATTTTACATTTAAAGGGACAGTCAACACCCGGCAGAACTTAATACCATCATTTAGATACTCAGAATAATATGCTCCTGCACCTCCTATGTTTAATACCTCTAACGATATGGAGTAATCGTCCACAGCACATACGTTTTTCAGCTTTAGACATGGCCACCAAACTCCTCCCCCTCTTCCTTCATCCCCCTTCTCTATAAAACTCAATGCTCGTTTGTGTTCTTGCTAATGCGCATGCGCATTAGAAATTCCTGTCCGCTCGCAAGCAGAAATTTGAACTGCTGCTGGGAATCGCCGTGACCGCGGGTAAATAATCCGACTGAGGATTCTATTTTGATTGGCTGTTAATTTTGAAATGAAACGTATTCTGTTTCGTTGGGTGGAGTTTGGCGGCCATGTCTATAGCTGAAAAACGGATGTGCTGTGGACGATTACTCCATATCGTTAGAGGTATTTAACATGGGAGGTGGTGCAGGCATATTTTATTCTGAGTATCTAAATGATGGTATTAAGTTCTGCCGGGTGTTCACTGTCCCTTTAAGGAACAAGGAGATGATGGATTAAAATTAAAATAGCTGTAAGAGGTAGTTATGTAATTGTATATAAAGTTGGAAGGGAGATAAAAAAACAAGGGGGTAACGGGTATCTTTCTGAAGAAGTATTTAAAGAATTCATGAATCAATTTTGAAACCCATGAAAATTATTTTAAATGCACTTCATAAACAGAAGAAAAATATTAAGAAAATGGTTTGAACCCAAGAATTATAAAAATAATTTACCTTTCATTTTTTTCTATTAAGGATGTGTGTAACATGTTTCTCTCTCACCTGCAGTATACAATTATAACATATTTCCTGTAAACATGTTTTACATACTGAGTCCCTAAAATGTGCAAACAAGGTTCCAAAGTTTCATTTCAAATCTGAGCATGGCTGTAAATTATATGCTTGGCCATTAGGTGGAGCAAGCGAGTTGTACATTCCTCTATGAATGAATTACAGCAAAACAACACAAATAGGACAGGATTCATTAAATGTACGTGAACTAAGAAAAGCTGGAAAAATGTATGCAAGAGAACTGTGTGCATTCTGAATGCCCTTTTAATTTGCATATTCAAAAGACAAAGGTAAACAAGGCATGAGATGTAATACTTCACATGAACAAAGTACACTATATGCACACAACATATCTGCACTGTATTACAAAAGATCTGCATACAAAATAAATCTTTTATGAGTAATCAAAACTGCTTATTTTCTACCAACATATGCATTTTTTTTTGCAAGCAAGGAGCTTACCAAACATACGCCTAGATTTAGAGTTCTGCGGCCAAAGGGGTGCGTTAGCTACGCGTGCTTTTTTCCCCCCGCACCTTTTAAATACCGCTGGTATTTAGAGTTCACAGAAGGGCTGCGTTAGGCTCCAAAAAGGGAGCGTACAGGCATATTTACCGCCACTGCAGCTCTAAATACCAGCGGTGCTTACGGACGCGGCCAGCTTCAAAAACGTGCTCGTGCACGATTCCCCCATAGGAAACAATGGGGCAGTTTGAGCTGAAAAAAAACCTAACACCTGCAAAAAAGCAGCGTTCAGCTCCTAACGCAGTCCCATTGTTTCCTATGGGGAAACACTTCCTACGTCTGCACCTAACACCCTAACATGTACCCCGAGTCTAAACACCCCTAACCTTACACTTATTAACCCCTAATCTGCCGCCCCCACTATCGGTGACCCCTGCATTATACTATTAACCCCTAATCTGCCACTCCGTACACCACCGCAACCTACGTTATCCCTATGTACCCCTAATCTGCTGCCCCTAACACCGCCGACCACTATATTATATTTATTAACCCCTAATCTGCCCCCCCCCAATGTCGCCGCTACCTACCTACAATTATTAACCCCTAATCTGCCGACCGGACCTCGCCACTACTCTAATAAATGTATTAACCCCTAAAGCTAAGTCTAACCCTAACACTAACACCCCCCTAAGTTAAATATAATTTTTATCTAACAAAATAAAATAAATCTTATTAAATAAATTAATCCTATTTAAAGCTAAATACTTACCTGTAAAATAAACCCTAATATAGCTACAATATAAATAATAATTATATTGTAGCTATTTTAGGATTAATATTTATTTTACAGGCAACTTTGTATTTATTTTAACCAGGTACAATAGCTATTAAATAGTTAATAACTATTTAATAGCTACCTAGTTAAAATAATTGCAAAATTACCTGTAAAATAAATCCTAGCCTAAGTTACAATTAAATCTAACGCTACACTATCAATAAATTAATTAAATAAACTACCTACAATTATCTACAATTAAACCTAACACTACACTATCAATAAATAAATTAAATACAAATACCTACAAATAAATACACTAACTAAAGTACAAAAAATAAAAAAAGAACTAAGTTACAAAAAATAAAAAAGAACTAAGTTACAAAAAATAAAAAAAATATTTACAGACATTATAAAAATATTACAACAATTTTAAGCTAATTACACCTACTCTAAGCCCCCTAATAAAATAACAAAGCCCCCCAAAATAAAAAAATGCCCTACCCTATTCTAAAATAAAAATTGAAAAGCTCTTTTACCTTACCAGCCCTTAAAAGGGCCTTTTGCGGGGCATGCCCCAAAGAATTCTGCTCTTTTGCCTGTAAAAAAAACATACAATACCCCCCCAACATTACAACCCACCACCCACATACCCCTAATCTACTAAATGATTGAAACAAAAAAAGAAAGGGCGCCTCCTAGTGTAGCCAATTTTTGTAAGTAGATAATATATATTCGCAGATTTTGTACTCACATGTAGTGAAGGCAACGATAATGCCTAGGTAGATGGTCTGGAAACTTATCAGTGTCCCAGTTGACTGTGCACCATGAGAAGGGCTGCTCCTCTTGAATGGAAAAGATCTGGAAAAATGGAAAAATATACAGAGGGCGACTCCTAGTGCAAATCAGTTGATACAGTTGTAAGCCCCAAATGATCCCTTTAGAGAGATACTCACATATTATGGAGCACACTATAGTGCTAATGAGGCAAGCTGGGTATATTATGGTGGCCCAGCGCACATAACACTCTGGCAAGCAGTGGATCAATGTAGCAAATAAAAGATAGGAGACTCCAGAAGTATATCAAAAATGAGTTTTATAAATATAAATAAATGAACATAAAAACAATCAGTAAAACACGCTACGCGTTTCTCAGAGCTCACCACTCTGTTTCCTCAGGCAAGTTCTACTGAAATATGACTGACGTCTCCTATTTAAACCCAAAAAAACTAATTGGGATGTCGGTTACACCCTTTACACACCCTTTTAATTAGCTCTTGCTACTATTACCATAGCAACTCTGCTGACTCCACCTAACATTCCTTAAATGGCATATACAACATGTTTTATATATTTACTACAGAGATCTGATAAAGATAACTTCGTATGTTATTCAACATTGGTTAAATTCTTAGTACAATGTAACAGATCATCCTATAAAACTAAGGAACACTTACATTTGTATAGATAAATCTATCAACCAAAAACCTATATTTATCACAATATAGAGTGACTGTATTTATTTGTAGTTTATATACTTTCCAAATAAAAATAAGTATATGGTACTTAGCTTTATCTTCTTGTTTTTTGTTTGCAGTGCTAGAACCATCTTGTGTTACAGTATGTGTGAGATATAGCTAATCGATGTATGTAGTTTTTCGCTCGACTTTTGTTTCCTTGTGTTGTCTTATGCAATTGACGGGATTTTCTTATGTTTACTCTTAAAATTCGCTGCGCTCTCTGCCGGAAGTGGTCATGAGCAGTTGCGGTCTAGACCAATGTTATTGTATAATTACAGTGTTGTGCACTAAATGTCCAATGAAATATAGAGGTGTGTGCCAGTCATCCAATCAGTGATTTTCTAGAATGGGCCAATCAGTGTAAGTCTGTCGTTCTCTATGTTTGAAATTAGTGCTGATCTTTACCTGTATAGCCTTTAGCTTATATAGCTGTCACCGAACAGACTGAATATCCGGCTATATTGTTACTAGTTTTGATCCTTAAGTTCCTTACTATATATAGAAAAATACCCTTATCTATTAAGTCAAATTAATTTTTGATTGCAAATCATGAACTGAATAAAGGACAATTGTGCCGTAATCTCAATGTTGATGCTGAACTAAAAAAATGTTTTTCTTCACCCCCCATATAGAGGTGTGTCCGTATGAACCAATGATCTTTTATGGATGTTAATAACACTTGTATATATAGATTTAATGTGCTCACGGGCTGATCTTATGACATTAACTAAACTTTACTTTTATGGATGTTAATAACACTTATATATATAGATTAAATGTGCTCACGAGCTGATATTATGACGTTAACTAAACTTTACTACCAATGGAGTGTCCGTTAGATTTCTATAAGGCTGCATTAAAAGTGTGATGTGAACTATTAACTTTTATGAAATTAATATATAAATTACTTTTAAGATGGAGCTAACCAAGTAATAGAATATTAGCTGTTCTAGTTCATAACTACTCACAGTGGGCACCAACATTTGATGTTGATGTCTATAAGCTATAATGTGTATTTATGAATATATGTGTGTATACAGTTTATTGATATATGACAAACTATTATAGTGACCCCATGTATAATAATTACCCTATTATAATGTGCTTGTGTATTATAAGTTGTTAACTAACTTTGAATTATTAATAAAGAATGAATATATGTGTGTATACAGTTTATTGATATATGACAAACTATTAAGTGACCCCATGTATAATAATTACCCTATTATAATGTGCTTGTGTATTATAAGTTGTTGCCTAACTGTGAATTATTAATAAAGAGATCATATAATATATATACAAATTATATGTGTGATGGTAGAAGGATATTCCACCTCTGTTTAAATAAACCTATAACGTGTATATCTGTGATATAATAATGTGATTGATTAAAATAAAAAAAAAAAAAAAAAAAAAAAAAACATTGTTCTACCTATATAAACTATTTAAAATTACATGTGATGAATGAAATATTAATAAAATAAGTGTTCTACCTATATGAACAAATTGAAATTTAAGGACAAATTCCTCTAATGTGTATGTATATAAACATGGTATTTATTATATAAGATAATACTTGAATGTCACTAACAGTGTTGATATATGTATTAAAATGCTGCTGTGTCTATAACTTCATTTAGACCTTCTGGATATAGAGTCGAAAATTTATAAATCCAGAAGGTCTCTCTTTGACGGAGTTTTGTCATCCTATTTTGTGAATTGCTGGCAGTTACTATCTCCAATGGAGTAATCTTCATAAGACATTTCATAGTACCATGTGTAGTTGTATGGTGTCTAGAAGTGCTATATTTATCTAGTCCTTTCCTAATGCATCTGAGATGTTCTGACCATCTTTGTCTTATCATCCTGCAGGTGCGGCCTATATATTGTAGGCCACAAATGCAGGCGATACAGTAGACCACATATGTAGAGCTGCATGTTATTTTTTGTGTTAGTGTGAAAATCTCCCCTGTGTTGTTAGCTTCAATGGTACTCTGTCCATTGATTGTGTACTTACACATACTGCATCTACTCTTATTACATCTAAAGAAACCCATCTTAGCATTGTGTGTGGTTCCTAATGTTGATGGATTTCTATTATAAGAGGGGTCTGTTTCTCTGTTACACATCACTATTTTGCTCGGTGCCAGTTTTTCTTTTATTGTTGGTGCTCGCCTAAACGTGCAAAGAGGTTTTTCCCCTAGGATGGATTTCAATACGGGATCTTTCCTTAGTAGTGTCCAGTGTTTAGTTAGGATCTTTTTGATCTCCCTATGGTTATCATTATATCTCGTAATGAATGTGGATTCATATCCTGAGTCAAATGTTGGTTCTATTTTCTTTTTATTGATTAATAAATCATTCCTATTCTGGGCACGTGCTCTATAATAACTATGTTCAATAAGTTGTTCAGGATAATGTTTCTCTTTAAACCTATCTATGAGAATCTGACTTTGAATGTCATATGTACTAATGTCTGTACAATTCCTTCGAATTCTTCTAAACTGGCTATACGGAATGTTATGTTTCCAACTGGAGTAATGGTTACTATAATAATCAAGTAAATTATTACTATCAACTGTTTTAAAAAAGGTGCATGATTCCACCTTATCATCTATGCCCCACATTAGGGAGACATCCAAAAAATCAATTTTATCTACTTGTATATTCCATGTCAATTTTATACCCATATTGTTCCTATTTAATTCATTCTGAAAGGTTGTCAGAGAGTCTAGTGGACCTCTCCACAGAAAAAGAAGATCATCTATATAACGGCCATAGAAGACCAGATTTTGCTCCCAGTTTGAATCATAGATGTATATCGACTCAAACAAACCCATGAATAGGTTAGCAAAACTGGGAGCAAATCTGGTCCCCATGGCCGTCCCCTTGATCTGAATATAAAAGTTATCCAGAAATTGAAAATAATTGTGAGTTAAGATGAAACTTATCAGTTCTAATATGAATTTTTTTTGAAGATCTGACATATATATGTCCTCACTTAAGAAATAATCTATAGAGTTTAGACCTATGTCGTGTGCAATATTAGAATAAAGTGAGGTGACATCACACGACACCCAATATAAATTGCTCTCTCTCTTTATGTTTGAAAGTTTCATCAATAAGTCCGTCATGACCACTTCCGGCAGAGAGCGCAGCGAATTTTAAGAGTAAACATAAGAAAATCCCGTCAATTGCATAAGACAACACAAGGAAACAAAAGTCGAGCGAAAAACTACATACATCGATTAGCTATATCTCACACATACTGTAACACAAGATGGTTCTAGCACTGCAAACAAAAAACAAGAAGATAAAGCTAAGTACCATATACTTATTTTTATTTGGAAAGTATATAAACTACAAATAAATACAGTCACTCTATATTGTGATAAATATAGGTTTTTGGTTGATAGATTTATCTATACAAATGTAAGTGTTCCTTAGTTTTATAGGATGATCTGTTACATTGTACTAAGAATTTAACCAATGTTGAATAACATACGAAGTTATCTTTATCAGATCTCTGTAGTAAATATATAAAACATGTTGTATATGCCATTTAAGGAATGTTAGGTGGAGTCAGCAGAGTTGCTATGGTAATAGTAGCAAGAGCTAATTAAAAGGGTGTGTAAAGGGTGTAACCGACATCCCAATTAGTTTTTTTGGGTTTAAATAGGAGACTTCAGTCATATTTCAGTAGAACTTGCCTGAGGAAACAGAGTGGTGAGCTCTGAGAAACGCGTAGCGTGTTTTACTGATTGTTTTTATGTTCATTTATTTATATTTATAAAACTCATTTTTGATATACTTCTGGAGTCTCCTATCTTTTATTTGCTACATTGATCCACTGCTTGCCAGAGTGTTATGTGCGCTGGGCCACCATAATATACCCAGCTTGCCTCATTAGCACTATAGTGTGCTCCATAATATGTGAGTATCTCTCTAAAGGGATCATTTGGGGCTTACAACTGTATCAACTGATTTGCACTAGGAGTCGCCCTCTGTATATTTTTCCATACCCCTAATCTAACCCAAACCCCCCTTAAATAAACCTAACACTAAGCCCCTGAAGATATTCCTACCTTGTCTTCACCACGCCGGGTATCACTGATCCATCCAGAAGAGGCTCAGAAGTCTTCCTCCTATCCGGGGCTGAAGAGGTCCATCTTCCGGCTGAAGTCTTTATCCAAGCGGGGGCTGAAGTCTTTATCCAAGTGGGGGCTGAAGAGGTCCATCATCCGGTTGAAGTCTTCTATCAAGCGGCATCTTCAATCTTCTTTCTTCCGGATCCATCTTCATCCCGCCGACGCGGAACATCCATCCTGGCCGACGACTTCCCGACGAATGACGGTTCCTTTAAGGGACGTCATCCAAGATGGCGTCCCTCAAATTCCGATTGGCTGATAGGATTCTATCAGCCAATCGGAATTAAGGTAGGAAAATTCTGATTGGCTGATGGAATCAGCCAATCAGATTCAAGTTCAATCCAATTGGCTGATCCAATCAGCCAATCAGATTGAGCTCGCATTCTATTGGCTGTTCCGATCAGCCAATAGAATGCTTGCTCAATCTGATTGACTGATTGGATCAGCCAATCGGATTGAACTTGAATCTGACGCTGGTTTTGACGGCTAACGCAGAACTTTAAATCTAGGCGTATACCTAGGCGAATCTTACTTCTATGAGTAGAGCTACAAAACTGAGGTCTGGCTTTCACTTGAGCGCTAACCCAAAGGTGCACTAAAAGAAAGAAATAGTGTTGTTCTATTAGATGATTAATAGACAGACAGACAGACAGATAAATGATGATGATGATAGATATACATAGTGGATATTGGAAATAAAACATCTTTAAATGTTGTTAAAATTGCCGGTAAACATCACCTATGCTTTTTTAAAACTGGGACCAACTTACAAAGTGTCTCAATACTAAATGGTCCTAACAATACTTTGCCGTAATGGGCTAAATAACTACCGCTTTCTTATTTAACCCTTTAACTGATGAGCCATTTCCAGACATCCCAACCTGCAAAAACTCATTTCTGAGAGGTGGCTTCAACCGCTGCTGCGACGCCACCCCCCCCCACCCCCCAGTTATATATATTGGACACCTTGAAACCCTAAATAAGATAGATACTTATCATTAAAGTAGCTTCCCACTAAGGTCACATAAAAAAGTAGCTTTATTGCAAAACCACATACAACAAACCTATTTTCCTGTAATTGTACGCTTGTTGAAAGCTTAAATATTTTAGAATACAAAGTTTAATTATGTGCAGTAAATAAGGTAGTATTTGTGTTTTATTTTATTAAAATCAGTGGGGGCATTTTGGTTACTGATGCATGCTTTGAGGGTTCTATAACGTCCCAGCAACTAAAGGCATTCCTTAAAGAAACACTTTTCCGGATTTGGGCCACATTGGATCATGGTACTTGGAGTTTCAGGGAGATTGCATTCCATTTGCTGGCATCAGGGAGTCACTATTACAATCAGGGAGACTCCCTGAACTTCAGGGAGAGTTGGGATGTCTGCGTTTCCACCCCTGTGCTAGGCTGTTTTGCAGTTTTTAGATACTACTCATATTTAGGTCCTACTGTTGGTCATTTTTAGTAAGAAACCCACGTGTACTTTGTAGACACAGGGGATGATGACAGCGCAAGTTACGAGGCGCTAAACTTTGGAGCAGTATATTCAGAACTGTAAACCCCAGTGCGGGGTGGATCTGCTATATAAGAAGCACGTATTATCATACAAAAGGATGGTACATCGTGGTAAATATTGTCACTATATTGTGGTTTGGAACTGAACCGAATAATTTGTTGTTTCAGCTGGGATTCTGTGTGGCCAATAAGGAATGGTCTAGCTTTGCCGGTAACCTCACGGACACTGGTGGCGAAGCTGCCACTCCCCTTTTGGAAACGTCAAACAGCTGGAAAACGCCTAGTGAGGACACAGGAGGCAAGCAGTAATGCTGAAACAACACGTTTTCAATGAAGATATGTGCAAGTATACCTTTTGATTGTACTTTGGCTATATCACCTTGAGTGCAGCAGAATTGCTGCGGTCAAATTTAACATCTTGCTGACATTTAGTTTGTCCTAAAGCTTTAAGTACATAGGACTGTACCTCCTGATAGGACCTTGAGTGCAGTTGTATCTGCGGTCCGCTTTTGAGTATATGTATAATGCTCTGTATGTATTTACCATTGCGTGAAATAAGATGGTTTGTTTATTTGTATGATTAATGTGCCTTTCTTAAACCAGTTACCTGCATATGTATGCTTAGCAATAGGGTTGTTTATAATGACTGTCTATTTTTGTTTTTTTGTTTTATGTTTTTACTTCATGTAGTGCTGCTAGGCACAGACAGGCGATTTACTTCACTAGTCTGGGATTAAATAAATTTATGTATTTAAAGTTTATTCCATGTGCTTATTTTCCCTTTCTTTTTTTATGACAATATTATATGTCCTAATATTTTTTTCTCTCTTTTTTAAAAGCTATAAATTTTATTTAAGGGAAGCACCGGAAGGCATTATCAGCAATATTTACTACTCTCTCTTTATCACTATTTTTTTTACCTATATATACATATTTAGTTTTAACTCAAAAACTCTATAATTTAGAACATTTTTTTTATAAAGGTAATATGTTTGTGATATGGACTCAATAAAATAAATTGACATCCATAATTGAGTTTAAACCATCTGGATATTTAGATTGAAACTTAAAGATCCATAGAACCTCTCTCTGGTCCAACAGTCGTTCCCTATCCCCACCCCTTCTATGTCTGGGGACATGATCAATTCCTTGTATTTGTAAAAACATGTAATTTGACTGATGTTCATGTCTTAAATGTTTGGCTATTGGAGTTTTACTGTCAGGGTTGCTGATGTCTCTTAAGTGTTGAAGGGCTCTATCCCATAATGAGCGTTTAGTGCGCCCAACATATTGTTTATCACACTCTTTACATGCCAACAAATATGACATGAGTAGTGTTACATGTTATATTATGTTGGATGTCATATTTCTCTACGGTTACTGTTAACTTGAATTTATTTCCTATTTTTATGTAGTTACAAGTTTTACAGATGTTACCATTACATTAATAACATCCCATTCTGGCAGAAAGCCAGGTATTCGGTTTCTTTTTGGGCAACATAGATGGTGAGAGAATATTCCTGAGTGTCCTTGCTTTTCTAGTAGTGAAATTGTAACCCTTAGAGGCAATTATATTTAATTTCTTGTCTCCTTTTAAAATTGGCAGAGAACTGTGGATGATATTTCTTACTTTAGAATAGTCAAGACATTGGGGTGGATTTAACATTGTGTGAGCAGACATGATCCGATATTGCGGATCATGTCCGCTGCACATCGATAAATGCCGACAGCATACGCTCTCTGCATTTATCATTGCACCAGCAGTTCTTGTGAACTGCTGGTGCAATGCAGCCCCCTGCAGTGGGTGTCAATCAACCCGATCGTATTGGATCGGGTTCATTTCCAGTGAAGTCTGTCCGCCGCCTCCGAGCAGGCGAAGAGGTTATGGAGCAGCGGTCTTTAGATGGCTACTTCATAACTTGTGTTTCTGTTGAGCCTGAAGGCTCGCCAGAAACACGGGGCATCAAGCTGCATACGGAGCTTGATAAATATGTCCATATAAGTAGTTATAAAGGTAGGCTTTGAATTATAATTTATTTTTTTATTTTTGTATTGTAATAAATTCTCTCTAGGGCCTAGATTTGGAGTTCGGCGGTAAAAGGGCTGTTAACGCTCCGCGGGCTTTTTTCTGGCCGCACCATAAATTTAACTCTGGTATCGAGAGTTAAAACAAATGCTGCGTTAGGCTCCAAAAAAGGAGCGTAGAGCATTTTTACCGCAAATGCAACTCTCGATACCAGAGTTGCTTACGGACGCGGCCGGCCTCAAAAACGTGCTCGTGCACGATTCTCCCATAGGAAACAATGGGACTGTTTGAGCTGAAAAAAAACCTAACACCTGCAAAAAAGCAGCGTTCAGCTCCTAACGCAGCCCCATTGTTTCCTATGGGGAAACACTTCCTACGTCTGCACCTAACACCCTAACATGTACCCCGAGTCTAAACACCCCTACCCTTACACTTATTAACCCCTAATCTGCCGCCCCCGCTATCGCTGACCCCTGCATTACACTTTTAACCCCTAATCTGCCGCTCCGTAAAACGCCGCCACCTACGTTATCCCTATGTACCCCTAATCTGCTGCCCTAACATCGCCGACCCCTATGTTATATTTATTAACCCCTAATCTGCCCCCCACAACGTCGCCGACACCTACCTACACTTATTAACCCCTAATCTGCCGAGCGGACCTGAGCGCTACTATAATAAAGTTATTAACCCCTAATCCGCCTCACTAACCCTATCATAAATAGTATTAACCCCTAATCTGCCCTCCCTAACATCGCCGACACCTACCTTCAATTATTAACCCCTAAACTTCCGATCGGAGCTCACCGCTATTCTAATAAATGGATTAACCCCTAAAGCTAAGTCTAACCCTAACACTAACACCCCCCTAACTTAAATATAATTTTTATCTAACGAAATAAATTAACTCTTATTAAATAAATTATTCCTATTTAAAGCTAAATACTTACCTGTAAAATAAACCCTAATATAGCTACAATATAAATTATAATTATATTATAGCTATTTTAGGATTAATATTTATTTTACAGGCAACTTTGTAATTATTTTAACCAGGTACAATAGCTATTAAATAGTTAAGAACTATTTAATAGTTACCTATTTAAAATAATAACAAATTTACCTGTAAAATAAATCCTAACCTAAGATATAATTAAACCTAACACTACCCTATCAATAAAATAATTAAATAAACTACCTACAATTACCTACAATTAACCTAACACTACACTATCAATAAATTAATTAAACACAATTGCTACAAATAAATACAATTAAATAAACTAGCTAAAGTACAAAAAATAAAAAAGAACTAAGTTACAGAAAATAAAAAAATATTTACAAACATAAGAAAAATATTACAACAATTTTAAACTAATTACACCTACTCTAAGCCCCCTAATAAAATAACAAAGCCCCCCAAAATAAAAAATTCCCTACCCTATTCTAAATTAAAAAAGTTACAAGCTCTTTTACCTTACCAGCCCTGAACCGGGCCCTTTGCGGGGCATGCCCCAAGAATTTCAGCTCTTTTGCCTGTAAAAAAAACATACAATACCCCCCCCCCAACATTACAACCCACCACCCACATACCCCTAATCTAACCCAAACCCCCCTTAAATAAACCTAACACTAATCCCCTGAAGATCTTCCTACCTTGTCTTCACCATCCAGGTATCACCGATCCGTCCTGGCTCCAAGATCTTCATCCAACCCAAGCGGGGGTTGGCGATCCATAATCCGGTGCTCCAAAGTCTTCCTCCTATCCGGCAAGAAGAGGACATCCGGACCGGCAAACATCTTCTCCAAGCGGCATCTTCGATCTTCTTCCATCCGGTGCGGAGCGGGTCCATCTTGAAGCAGGCGACGCGGATCCATCCTCTTCTTCCGATGTCTCCCGACTAATGACGGTTCCTTTAAGGGAGGTCATCCAAGATGGCGTCCCTCGAATTCCGATTGGCTGATAGGATTCTATCAGCCAATCGGAATTAAGGTAGGAATTTTCTGATTGGCTGATGGAATCAGCCAATCAGAATCAAGTTCAATCCGATTGGCTGATCCAATCAGCCAATCAGATTGAGCTCGCATTCTATTGGCTGATCGGAACAGCCAATAGAATGCGAGCTCAATCTGATTGGCTGATTGGATCAGCCAATCGGATTGAACTTGATTCTGATTGGCTGATTCCATCAGCCAATCAGAAAATTCCTACCTTAATTCCGATTGGCTGATAGAATCCTATCAGCCAATCGGAATTCGAGGGACGCCATCTTGGATGACGTCCCTTAAAGGAACAGTCATTCGTCGTTCAGTCGTCGGTCCGGATGGATGTTCCGCGCTGGATGTCTTCAGGATCCTGCCGCTTCGCTCCGGATGGAAGAAGATCGAAGATGCCGCCTGGATGATGACTTCAATCGGATGGAAGATCCTCTTCTGCCCCGCTTGGATGAAGACTTTGACCGGATCATGGACCTCTTCAGCCCCCGCTTGGGCTTGGATCAGGACATCGGAGGAGCTCTTCAGGACGGATCGGTGAACCTGGTATGGTGAAGACAAGGTAGGAAGATCTTCAGGGGCTTAGTGTTAGGTTTATTTAAGGGGGGTTTGGGTTAGATTAGGGGTATGTGGGTGGTGGGTTGTAATGTTGGGGGGGGGGGTGTTGTATGTGTTTTTTTTACAGGCAAAAGAGCTGAAATTCTTGGGGCATGCCCCGCAAAGGGCCCTGTTCAGGGCTGGTAAGGTAAAAGAGCTTGTAACTTTTTTAATTTAGAATAGGGTAGGGAATTTTTTATTTTGGGGGGCTTTGTTATTTTATTAGGGGGCTTAGAGTAGGTGTAATTAGTTTAAAATTGTTGTAATATTTTTATTATGTTTGTAAATATTTTTTTATTTTCTGTAACTTAGATCTTTTTTATTTTTTGTACTTTAGCTAGTTTATTTAATTGTATTTATTTGTAGGAATTGTATTTAATTAATTTATTGATAGTGTAGTGTTAGGTTAATTGTAGGTAATTGTAGGTAGTTTATTTAATTATTTTATTGATAGGGTAGTGTTAGGTTTAATTATAACTTAGGTTAGGATTTATTTTACAGGTAAATTTGTTATTATTTTAACTAGGTAACTATTAAATAGTTCTTAACTATTTAATAGCTATTGTACCTGGTTAAAATAATTACAAAGTTACCTGTAAAATAAATATAAATCCTAAAATAGCTATAATATAATTATAATTTATATTGTAGCTATATTAGGATGTATTTTACAGGTAAGTATTTAGCTTTAAATAGGAATAAGTTATTTAATAAGAGTTAATTTATTTTGTTAGATAAAAATTATATTTAACTTAGGGGGGTGTTAGTGTTAGGGTTAGACTTAGCTTTAGGGGTTAATACATTTATTAGAATAGCGGTGAGCTCCGGTCGGCAGATTAGGGGTTAATAATTGAAGGTAGGTGTCGGCGATGTTAGGGAGGGCAGATTAGGGGTTAATACTATTTATTATAGGGTTAGTGAGGCGGGTTAGGGGTTCATAACTTTATTATAGTAGCGCTCAGGTCCGCTCGGCAGATTAGGGGTTAATAAGTGTAGGCAGGTGTCGGCGACGTTGAGGGGGGCAGATTAGGGGTTAATAAATATAATATAGGGTCGGCGATGTTAGGGGCAGCAGATTAGGGGTACATAGGGATAACGTAGGTGGCGGCGATTTGCGGTCGGAAGATTAGGGGTTAATTATTGTAAGTAGCTGGCGGCGACGTTGTGGGGGGCAGGTTAGGGGTTAATAAATATAATACAGGGGTCGGCGGGGTTAGGGGCAGCAGATTAGGGGTACATAAATATAACGTAGGTGGCGGTCGGCAGATTAGGGGTTAAAAATTTAAATCGAGTGGCGGCGATGTGGGGGGACCTCGGTTTAGGGGTACATAGGTAGTTTATGGGTGTTAGTGTACTTTAGGGTACAGTAGTTAAGAGCTTTATAAACCGGCGTTAGCCAGAAAGCTCTTAACTCCTGCTATTTTCAGGCGGCTGGAATCTTGTCGTTAGAGCTCTAACGCTCACTTCAGAAACGACTCTAAATACCGGCGTTAGAAAGATCCCATTGAAAAGATAGGCTACGCAAATGGCGTAGGGGGATCTGCGGTATGGAAAAGTCGCGGCTGTAAAGTGAGCGTTAGACCCTTTAATCACTGACTCCAAATACCAGCGGGCGGCCAAAACCAGCGTTAGGAGCCTCTAACGCTGGTTTTGACGGCTACCGCCGAACTCCAAATCTAGGCCTCTGTATGCAATCCACACAATTGTTTGCTTCATTTAACAATGTGGTATTGTTATAACATACCTCTGGTATGTTATGTCCGCATTTTCCAAATAACTTATTTCTCGTGTACAGTTTCTTTTGGTGTGAGTGTACTGACCATAAGGTATTGATTGTAGCGTATGATGGGGGGGACAGGATGTGTAATGCAATATAGTATCGCCTGCAGTAGCTTTTCTATACAATTCAACTTTAATAGAATTTGAATGTGAGGTAAGTGTAACATCCAATAAATGAATTTGAGCTGTGTTGTGCTCAAGTGTGAAAAAAAGATTAAAGGTATTTGTGTTAATGTTCATAAAACTGAAATACAGACTGTTCATCTCCATCCTATATCACCATGTTTTTAAATGTATTTATTTATATAATGACAAAAAAAACTTTTTGAAATTATAGAGTAGATCTATGCTGAGGTAGGTAGGTTTTGATTTTTTTTATGTATTATTTGTAAAGACTACTTACTTTTATTTTTGAATCATAATCTTGCTAAACTATTTTGCAGTGTAGGGGTATTTTTAGCTTTCTGTTTCTCATCTTTTCTGTCCCTTAATGGGAATAGGGCCCAAAAACAGCAGGTATTTTTAAATAGACAAGTTGAATAGTGGTGCCACTTTATGTTCCAGTGGATATGTCATTGCTCCGTCATACGGCCTGACCCCCTGTTAGTGGATTTGTATCGTTTTCTGGCTGTTTGCAGTTTGGTGGTATTTCATAACTTTTTCTTTCAATCTTTCAGTTTATTATCCTTTACACATGCTTTGTAGGTAAATGTATTTATTTACTTTTGGTTTAGTTTGCAGTAAATTGCAAAATGTATTTTGTTTTTATTAACTTTATTTTAGAAAAAAAAAATAAAGCAAATTCTCAATTACAAATATTGTTAGAATAATTTTGCAACCCAAAGGTAGTATTACATAATGAAACAAAATCTTCAAGCATCCAATGGGTGTGTTGCACTCAAGTCCAATTTTCTTTTAAATACACAATAAAATAAATACATAAAAAATAAATACACAATAAGTAAACAAAACTAAACTAACAAACAAATTGCAAATAACAGAATAAGCTCTTTGTATTTAAAATGACATTCTCTATATAACTGGAGCGCCCACAGACCACATCAATCTACCAATTTTCACAAAGGCAAAGTATGATGAAATAAGGGTAGTACTAAGTAAAAGGGACCAATAAAACTATGATTCTTGTTCTGTGAGGCACCATCTACCTTGCAAGTTTTTCTCTAGGATAAATATACTGTTCCTAAATGGGTATATGACTCTATTCCTAACATTTACTGGTAGATAAAGTAGACAAGCTTCCAATGTATGAATTAACTGCATGGTTCTTTTTTCAATGTCCTGAGACAGCCACTTGCTCAATCAGCATTTGTAAATGTATATTTTTGAGTAGCTGCTGAAAAGTAGGGGTTCTGGTATCTGCCCAACAGCACATAAACAATTGCCTTGCATTGCAATCAAGAGGACAGTGTTAATAAAGATATCTTGTTTAGAGATAAGGTCTGATTGCGGAAGAAAAATTACCTGCTGAGCTCTTAAAGTAATTTGGACCTTAATAACTTTAGTTAGCCAACAACAGGCTATTTTACTCCAATACCACCTCAGCTTATGACAACCCCACATAAAATGAACCCAATCTGGAGCACTGTATGAGCATCTGGTGCAGACATCCAATGTCCTGGGAGCCATTTCAAGTGAAGCCAGGGCGTTATTTATGCCTGATGGAACAGTTTCAAGTGTGATTATCTCAAACATGCTGATAGAGTGGTGTCCCTAACTCTTTCAAAGCTACAGGTGAGTTTGGTGTTGCTGACATCTAAAAATCTTATGGTTTGCCATTTAATTAAAAAAAAATTGTATGAATGAGATTTCAAAGTGCTTCACTATTAAGTTATATATATGTGATATAGAGTGTGAACCTTGTTTGACCAATATATTAAGCTTCTCAATGTTGGTTAAGTCCCCTGTTAGAAGACCATGTAAATTTATGTAAAGGTGAAATATCATAGAGATTTTGCAAATCTTCAAAGGAGAGAACCTGTAAGGTGAACCATTCAAGAAGTTGTCCTACAGTGGTAAGATTTTGACTATGCCACAAGCTAACTGCAGCAGTAGTGTACCCTGGTAAGAAATCAGGTTTCCCCTGAATAGGCAGATATTTACTTGTTTTTCCCTGTATTCCCCACAGTTTACAAACTTTGGCCCAGGCCTGCAGACGATCCCTATATAAAATGTTCTGTTTCACATAAATGTGCATGAGGTGAAAATGCTATCGCCAAGATTTAGAGTTCTGCGGTAGCCGTCAAAACCAGCGTTAAGGGCTCCTAACGCTGCTTTTTACCGCCCGCTGGTATTTACAGTCAGTCAGGAAAGGGTCTAACGCTCACTTTCCAGCCGCGACTTTTCCATACCGCAGATCCCCTTACGCCAATTGCGTATCCTATCTTTTCAATGGGATCTTCCTAACGCCGGTATTTAGAGTCTTGGCTGAAGTGAGCGTTAGAACTCTAACGACAAAACTCCAGCCGCAGAAAAAAGTCAGGAGTTAAGAGTTTTCTGGGCTAACGCCGGTTCATAAAGCTCTTAACTACTGTGCTCTAAAGTACACTAACACCCATAAACTAACTATGTACCCCTAAACCGAGGTCCCCCCACATCGCCGCCACTCTAATAAATTTTTTTAACCCCTAATCTGCCAACCGCACACCGCCGCCACCTACATTATCCCTATGTACCCCTAATCTGCTGCCCCTAACATCGCCGACACCTACATAATATTTATTAACCCCTAATCTGCCCCCCCAACGTCGCCGCTACCTTACCTACACTTATTAACCCCTAATCTGCCGACCGGACCTCGCCGCTACTATAATAAATGTATTAACCCCTAAAGCTAAGTCTAACCCTAACCCTAACACCCCCCTAAATTAAATATAATTTAAATCTAACGAAATAAATTATTTCTTATTAAATAAATTAATCCTATTTAAAGCTAAATACTTACTGTAAAATAAACCCTAATATAGCTACAATATAACGAATAATTATATTGTAGCTATTTTAGCATTTATATTTATTTTACAGGCAACTTTGTATTTATTTTAACTAGGTACAATAGTTATTAAATAGTTATTTACTATTTAATAGCTACCTAGTTAAAATAATTATAAAATTACCTGTAAAATAAATCCTAACCTAAGTTACAATTAAACCTAACACTACACTATGAATAAATTAATTAACTAAACTACCTACAATTACCTACAATTAAATCAACTAAACTAAATTACAAAACCCCCCCACTAAATTACAAAAACAAACAAACACTAAATTACAAAAAATAAAAAAAGATTACAAGAATTTTAAACTAATTACACCTACTCTACGTCAACGCTGGTATTGAGAGTTGAAGTGGCGGTAAATTATGCTCTACGCTCCCTTTTTGGAGCCTAATGCAGCCCTTCAGAGAACTCTAAATACCAGCGTTATTTAAAAGGTGCGGGGAAAAAAAAACACGCGTAGCTAACGCACCCCTTTGGCCGCAAAACTTTAAATCTAGGTGAATGTAAACTGGGTGATTCCAAGGTAGGAACAGTAAAATGTTTTGACCCGACACTACTAGTTTAATTAATGTTTACCAGGTTATATCGGGGAGGTGAAGTCCTTCACACTTCAGTGGCATCATTAAATGCATCTTGCTAATTCCCTTTTTTTTGCAGCTCCAAATAAATGCATTAATGTCAGATTGTAGAGAGTTAGCATCTCATTTGGTGATAAGCAGCTGTAGCACAATTATTTTTTTTTAATGCTTTAGCACTAACAAGTCTAGGTAATTAAGATTTACTGTGTGTGTCTTTGTATACACAGGGGATTTGTATGTGGATGTACAATGTATGAGCATAATGAAAAGGCCTTTTTTTAACAAGAGTGGCATAAAACTAATATCCTTCTTGGAACCTAAGCAACTATTGATTGGTGCATTGAAGTAAATAAATATAGTATGTTGTGATGGTGGAGCGCATACTCCTCACTTCTATATCCCTGAAATAAATACATATATTACTTGCAAATGTTATTCTAGTTTCTAGGAACTTGAAATGTTTTTTGAATCAGGTGTTGCACATGTAGGGATAGTTTTCCCCAGTCAGTTGTGTTTGAAAGCATAAATCCACTAGCAATACATAATACTGCTCAATATAACCACAGGCACATATCCATTTGGCATTTAATCAAACTAAATTTCCCTCAGTCTCTTTTAATTTTAATGAGCAGACCACAGACAGCTTGAAGTGGAAAGCTGAAAATGAACGTCCTTTCTGGAGAATTTGCTGCTCCGCTGTATTGTCTGTGCAGTACTCTTTTGTTACAGATGTGAAGTGGTAAACAATATGAGCATTTAGAGGGTGGGTTATTTTGTGGATATTTTACTATGCGTATGATTATCATTATATCCCTGTAAATGTTCATATGCAGATGATATGATACTTTAATTACTACATCCATTGTTAAAGGGACAGAAAACTGAAAAATCTAGCGATGAATATAAAAGAGAAATTTGAACATTTATTTCCTTAACCTTTTTTTTGTGCAAATAAAAATCAATTTACTCAGTACCATCTAAAATACAAGGTTTAAAAATGTATTACAGTGCTGAATCCTTGTGAGTTGTCCTTATTAGGCAATGAGTAGTAGGGGCAGTGTTGTCCCAGGCCACTGTTGTACTCAATTATGCACTTCCTGTTAATTTCAAAATAAATTTAAAAAGCTTTTACTTTAATATTTTTAACTACTACTCTTCATATACGTGATAAAGAAATTGAGTTCAGTGTCCCTTTAAGTTACAGCTGTTTATTTTGATTTTGAAGCTTTAACACAAAGTAGCTGCGATACTGCAAGAAAAGTATATAAAGAACAATATATATAGTTGTTAAAGCTGCTTCTTTCTAAAAAAGAAAAGGGGAATAAAACATTAGGTAGGATTACATAGCAATAGAAAAAATATACATCACTCAAGCAATATTGTATCTGTTAAACATTTTTTGAATATAAACTTAATATAGTGATCAAGTTACATTTGTGGATCTTTAATTTAATTCAATTATCCTTGTTTATTTGTATTTTTTTGATTCAAAAAGTTTTTTTATTGGGTTCACAAAGTTGCATTCATTGACAATTGAGTTAGCCAGTTCGTAATTAGAGAATAACGTCAATAAGTATGATTGTAATACAACATGAATAATATCTTCTTACCCAAGTTTTTAAACATTTTTTTGAAGGTAATAACAAATATAAATTGAAGAGTTGGTTCATACATTATGTATTAAAAAGTAAAAAGAAAGAAGTATTAAGGAGGAGAGAGGGAGAGAAGGGAAGGGTAGGGAGGGGTGATATACGAGTATAAACCTCCTACTGAGTTGCTTAAGTTTGCTTAATTGCATGTGTCATGTGGTTAATTATGGGGATATAGGTTAAGTTAGTCGTGGCTCTTGGAAAGAATATATTTGCAAAGAGATAGTGGCAATTTGCCTCGGATAATTATAAGTCAAGAGGGACAGGGATGTTGGTGGTTAGTTCAGAAATTCCCTGTTCCCAAATAAAGTACATATCTGTAAAGAAATCTCGTTTACCTAAAAAACAATAGCACTGTTTTTCCAAAACCAGGATGTGTTTAACCTCTGATATCCAAGTAGTGTGTGACGGGATTGTTTGGGATTTCCACAGTCGTGGTATTAGTCTTTTAGCACCAGTCAGAATAATCTGGAGTAATTTTGTGTGGTACATACAGTGGAGTGTCGGGAGAAGAATAAGTTTAGGACATAGTGTTATGTTTGAGCATAGAATTTTATTTATGCTGGATTCAACTCTCTTCCAGAAGTCATAGATGAAGGGGCAATCCCACCATATGTGAGTCATAGTGCCCGTGCCTCCACAACGTCTCCAGCAAGCAGAAGATGCCGTAGGAAAGATATATCGGAGTCGTAGTGGTGTCAAATACCAGCAAGAGATTATTTTATAGTTTATTTCTGCCATGAGTAATGAAGAAGATGCCGAGTGGGTAGCCTTAAAGCATGATCTCCACTCATCGTCTGTAATATCACCATGTATTTCTGTGTTCCATTTCCTCAGAAAGGAAGGTCTCTGTAGGGGAAAAGCCCGTCTGAGCAATTTGTAGCATATTGAGAGAATTTTTTTCTGGATTTCAGGTTTGGCGCAAAGCTGTTCAAACATTGTTAATGGTCTGAGGATATTTCGTTTATGCGTACTATTATAAAGTGCATGCCGGATCTGGAAATATGAGTACCAGTTGTGAAAGGGTGTTTATTTGTATTTTATTACATTGTTATATTGTTTTAATATATTATGGGCCAGAAGAACTACCCTGCCTACTGTGAGTACTGCTTACCTCATTTCACAAACTCACTCTGCTCTGGGATATTCCCTATCATTCCACTTGACGCCAGGATAAGAAGACTACTGGCCAAGTTTGGTCTGGTAGAGGAATATTCCACCAGCATTATTATTATTATTCTTTATTTATAAAGCGCCAACAGATTCCGCAGAGCTGTCCATGGGTACAAAGATAAAAGTACAGTACAATACAATATAAAGGACACCAGACAAAGCTTAATAAACAAATACAGGGGGAATTGAGGGCCCTGTTCCCGTGGGAACTTACAATCTAGATTGTTAGGAGGGTGAGAAACAGGAGGTGGGGACTGTAAAGGTGAGAATGATGTTAGTGTGGAGTTAGATGAGGGCAGCTATTAGACAAGTGGAATTAATTTGTTACTGATTTGGAGATAGGCTTCTCTGAACAAAAAGGTCTTTAGGGAGCGTTTAAAGGAGGAAAGATTAGGGGAAAGTCTGACAGTTCTAGGAAGTGCGTTCCAGATGGTCCTGTAGTCTAGCATGGGAGGAGGTGATGGTAGAATTGTTGGATCTTAGGCGGTGGACTGGAATATATTTGTTGATGAGTGAGGACAGGTAGGGGGGGCTGTGTTGGTGAGGGCTTTGTAGGTCAGGATGAGAAATTTGAATTTAATTCTGCTGTTAATGGGGAGCCAGCGAAAGGGACTCGCAGGGAGGTGCAGCAGATGCAGAGTGTCGGGAGAGGTGGATTAGCCTAGCAGAGGCATTTAGGATGGATTAAAGAGGGGAGAGGTGGGAGAGAGGGAGGGCAGTTAGTAGGTTATTACAGTAGTCAATTTGGGAAATTACCAGCGAGTGAATTAGCTGTTTAGTAGTTTCAGCACTCAGAAACGGACGAATTTTGGAGATATTGCGTAGGTGGTTCCAACAGGATAAAGAGAGCAATTGGATGTGGGGTATGAAGGACATATTGGAGTCAAGTGTAACTCTAAGGCAGCGGACTTGGGGTGATGGGGAGATAGTGGTGTCACCAACAATGAATGAAAAGTTAGAAACCGGGGTAGAATTAGAGAGGGGGGGATTAGAAGGAGCTCAGTCTTGGACATGTTGATTTTTAGGTGATGAGAGGCCATCCAAAAAGAAATGCCAGATAAGCAGACACTGATGTGAGAAAGGACAGAAGGAGAGAGTGAAGGGGTGGATAGGTAGATCAGAGTATCATCAGCATAGAGGTGATAGTTGAAGCCATAGCTACTGATAAGTTTACCCAGTGAGGAAGTATAAATAGAGAAGAGTAGAGGACCCAGAACAGAGCCTTGAGGTACTCTAACAGACAGAGGCAATGGAGAGGAGGAGTCGCCAGCAAAGGAGACAGAAAAGGACCTATTAGAGAGATAAGAGTGGATCCAGGAGAGGGCAGTGTCAGAGAGCCCAAGGGAGCTAAGAGTCCATAGGAGAAAAGGGATGATCAACGGTGTCAAAGGCAGCAGACAGATCAAGTACAATAAGTATTTAGTAGTGGCCATTGTTTTTAGCAGAAAGAAGATTGTTAGTAACCTTGGTTAGGGCAGTCTCAGTTGAGTGATGGGGATGGAAGCCAGATTGCAAGGGGTCAAGCAAGGAGTTGGAGGACAAGAAGTGGGTTAGGCGATCGAAAACTAATTTTTCCAGGAATTTTGAAGCTAGTGGAAGCAGTGATATGGGGCAGAAGTTTGCAGGATAATTGGGGTCGGAGGAGGGTTTTTTGAGGATGGGGTGACCTTTGCATGTTTGAAGGAAGATGGGAATGTACCTGTAGTAAGGGATAGGTTGAATATGTGAGTAAGAGTTGGAGTAAGGGTAAAAGACAGAGAAGGTATTAGATGTGAAGGGATAGGGTCAAGTGGGCAGGTAGCATGGTGTCAGGAAGACAATAGGGAACTCACTTCATTCTCAGTGGTTAGGGGGAAGGTGCTGAGAGTGGTGGAGGGGGTGGCCAGGGGCAGAGATATAAGGTTGCAGTCTTGTGTTGGGATATTACTTTGGATGGTAAGTGTTTTGTTGAAAAAGTAGTCTGCCAGGTCCTGAGCACTAAAGGCAGATGAAGGGGGTGTAGCAGGTGGATAAAGGAGAGAGTTGAAAATGGAGAAGAGACGTTTAAGGTTTGAGGAGTGAGTAGATATAAGAGAAGTAGGTTTGCTTGGCTAAGTGAAGGGCAGAGGAGTAAGAATAAAGAATGAACTTATAGTGGAGGAAACACACCCATTATTACACAGACTCATTACACACACAAACACCAGAAAAAGTAAACTTTTATGACACGCTTGTGTATTTCAAGTTGTAAATAAATGGTTTGCGTGCAAGCGAGACCCGATGCACATTAACTTCTTTTCTCCATAGCTTTAGTGGAGTGCACTGATAAAAAACTAAACTGTCACCAAGTGTGTTTAACCCGAAGGTAGTTATGCATATTTTACATTCCATTGTTATTCACACTGAATAAAATGTTCTTTTTATTTTTATGTGTATATATATATAATTTATTTTTTAAATATTTACAGTATATCTATGCCTATACAGTATATCTATATGAATATATAAAGGTATAGATATACAAATATATAGGAATATTTATTTAAAAATGCAAAGAACATTTTCCCCTACGTGAAGAACATTGGAATGTAAAATATTTACAGTAAATAAATAATAAAAGACATTATTAAATATTAATATTGAATAAAAATGATTTTTCAAGGTTTAAGGTAATTGAGTGGAAATGGCTCCATGGTGTGTATGATATATAGGGTGATTACGTAAGCCTGTGCACCCTTCCCTTGTTCACAGTTATTTTGGATTTGAGAGCTTACATTGTGTGGCTGTTTTAGGGTCCCAGATATTGGAAAGGACCTTGACGTGGTACCAGGGCTTGTCCCATTTGGCCAGATGAGGTAACTAACCTTTCCATTTTTGCTTTTAAATCTTAGCTGAGAGCTTGTAAGTGAGTGATGGACTTTCTCTCTGTATTGTATTAATTTGTTTTGTCATTTTCCCTATGATTCTTGCACCCAGACCTGTCTGGGGTTAACTGCCTGTGACTCTGGGGACAGCACAGCTTCCTGTGAGTGCCCGTGAGCACCCAGGGCTGGGCATGTTGCAGGGTCATGGGATGTGTACCCGGTCCAGTATGAGAGTGCAGTCCCCTTCCGTGTTTTGTATATGTCTAGGGTGATTACCTAAGCCTGTGCACCCTCCCCTTGTTCCCAGTTTGTTTGGATTTGAGAGCTTGCATTGTGTGGCTGTTTTAGGGTCCCAGGTATTGGAAAGAACCTTGACATGGTACCTGGGCTTGTCCCATTTGGCCAGATGCGGTAATTAACCTTTCCATTTTTGCTTTTAAATCTTAGCTGATAGCTTGTGAGTGCTGGAATTTCTCTGTGTGTTGTATTAATTTGTTTTGTCATTTTCCCTATGGTTCTTGCACCCAGAACTGTCTGGGGTTAACAGCCTGTGACTCTGGGGACAGCACAGCTTCCTGTGAGTGCCCGTGAGCACCCAGGGCTGGGCATGTTGCAGGGTCCAGGGATGTGTACCCGGTCCGGTATGAGAGTGCAGTCCCCTTCCGTGTTTTGTATATGTCTAGGGTTATTATATAAGCCTGTACACCCTTCCCTTGTTCCCAGTTTGTTTGGATTTGAGAGCTTGCATTGTGTGGCTGTTTTAGGGTCCCAGGTATTGGAAAGGACCTTGACGTGGTACCTGGGCTTGTCCCATTTGGCCAGATGCGGTAACTAACCTTTCCATTTTTGCTTTTAAATCTTAGCTGAGAGCTTGTAAGTGAGTGCTGGACTTTCTCTGTGTGTTGTATTAATTTGTTTTGTCATTTTCCCTATGGTTCTTGCACCCAGACATGTCTGGGGTTAACTGCCTGTGACTCTGGGGACAGCCCAGCTTCCTGTGAGTGCCCATAAGCACCTAGGGCTGGGCATGTTGCAGGGTCATGGGATGTGTACCCAGTCCTGTATGAGAGTGCAGTCCCCTTCCGTGTTTTGTATATATACTGTATATATATATACACATATTTAGACACATATATATTGTAGTCCTTTCCATTCAAACACCTTGTCAAATACCATGAACCCTTATAACTGTTTTCTTTTCATACAGGTGGTGAGAGTCCACGATCCATTACTCCTGGGAAATACCTTTCCTGACCACTAGGAGGGGGCAAAGATTCCCAAACTCAAAGAGCCCTATAAAACCCCTCCCACCTCTATGATAACTACTAGTCTTGTCTTTGTCTCTGCTGGAGGTAGGGGAAGAATGTAGATATTTTATTGTGGGAAGGGTTCTCTGACTGAGTGGAGGACCATTTTCCCCTCAGAGAGCTGCTGTTTGACAGAGTCCTAGCTTTCCCTATTTAATACTCTGTTTGGAGGGTTAAGTTTTTATTTTATTTTATTTTAAGGGAATATAGCCTTATGACTGTATATTTATACTTTATTGTAGATTATATCTATAATGGTAGATGATGAAGTCAGGGGAAACAAAAAGGCAGATGTTCCCTGAGATCCTCTAGGAGGCGCTAAGGGTAGTAACCAGTAATATATATATATATATATATATATATATAAAGATTCTGAACAGATTAAGTATATGTAACAATCAATACACAATGCAATAATGTAATGATAAATATAAAAGTGAAATCTTAATACCACGATTACCAAGATATGTTCTCCAAAATACAAAAACTGGGATATTACCGCTAACACATATGTGCAGGCAAAAAGTCCAGAAATTGTAAGCTTAGTTCAAATTCCTTGAGGCAGGAGAAATATATTTGATTGAAGAAGCGATCCAGGATGCAGCTCTCTAACAGCATACAGTGGTAAGAGATCTGTTTAAAAGACACAATAGATAGAGGCGCCAATGGTGCAGATCAATGAGGAATCTTAGATGCTTCAGACAAGAGGTATACACAGGGTACTCACTTGTGACAGAGGCAATCAGTCATGCCCATAGAGACAGGCTGGATTTCTACAGCAGTCCAGCTAGCTGATCAGTACCCCACGAACAGCTCCAGGATGCAGGGGATCATCAGGTCCAATATATATACCAAGAGGTATACAAGCAGGATAGTAGGGTCAGGGATACAAATCCTGGTAGTAGCGTAGCTCCAAGATATAATGGACACTTAGAGTTGGTAAAATAAAAACAAATTTATTTAAAAATTGTAAAATACACAACTCATGTTTGTGCCAAATAAAACCTTGGATAAGAGGAGAAACAAGGCAACGCGTTTCTCAGTAAAACTGTTTCATCAGGCATGTCTCACATCTGTTTGTTTGATCCTTATATAGGGCTACGCTACTAACAATTCCCATATTCCCACCCCTCTCAATACAGGTGAAGCAGCCAATAGAAACCCTTCATCTGTACACCCCCCCCCTTGCTGCAGTGTTGTTTGTATCATAAATATATGGAACAATGTATATTTGATAATTTATGAATAATTATAATGGGCCCTGTGGTATCCTCTATTAGTATGTGTGATACTGGGGTTTTCGCTATCTGAATTTTAATATAACGAGTGGTTGTTTCATAAGATTCCCTTTTTCGTTATTTAGGCCTGCTAATAGGTGGATGGGCCTGTCACTCATATATTACGGTGATGGGCGGTTCTATAGACCAATCCTATCAACCGCAGCTAGTCTTTAGAGTCCTCCACTCAGGTTAAGGCATGACAGGCAACACAACCGATGTTTGGCCAATCACTAAATCGGGAGGGGCCTGGGCATGCGAAACTCTCTCAAATGGGTATGATGAGGATCACGTCACCTAGAAACTAGTGATGTGCAGTTTGGTTCTTTTGGGTGAATCGGTTCATTTCGGACGGTTCGATTAACTGAACCGGTTCATGAACCGATTCACCAGTTCACCTACTGAACATGAGGTAGAGGCTCTACCTCATGTTCAGTAGGTGAACTGTAGAGCCGCAGATTCGTTTCCTGCAGTGCTGTATGTAAATGACTCAGTGTACTGTAACTCTAATGAATCATTTAGATAACAGTACACTGATTCAAATAACAGGTCACACTCACAGCGGTTCTCAACAGACCACTGCAATTACATTAACCCATTCAGCATCCCATGTTTGTGTGTATATATATATATATATATATATATATATATATATATAATTTGTAGCTGTTGCTAAGTAAAAGTTAGCTTAGATATAGAGGAAGAACAACAAATTATATATATATATATATATATATATATATATACACAAACATGGGATGCTGAATGGGTTAATGTAAATGCAGGGGTCTGTTGAGAACTGCTGTGAGTGTGACCTGATATTTGAATCAGTGTACTGTTAGCTAACTCGTATGCAATGAATCTGTCTGTTAACAGTACACTGAGTCGTTTGCTAACAGTTCACTTCTTTTGAATCAGTGAACTGTTAACAGACTGATTCATTGCAGACGAGTTAGCTAACAGCACACTGATTCAACAACACTGGTAATATGATCCTAGAGTGAGATTCTGCTGTGTGATTCATTAAAGGAGGAGTTAGCAGAGCAGAACTCACTCTAGGATCGTATTACCAGTGCTGCTGATGACTCAGGAACTGAACTGTTTCAAACGAATCAGTTCAGTCTGATGTACTGATTCATTCAGTTCAGTGAAAAGATCCGGTTCAAATGAACGATTCGTTCATGAACCGGACATCACTACTAGAAACCAGTGTGACTAGAGAAACCTTGCTAGCAACCGCAAATTGCCCCGCAGCATCTGCTGTCATGATGACAAGCAGTCACTCTGTTGCATCGCCGCAGAATAAGGCAAGGTGCCAAAGCAGCAATGTATCTTCAGCCATACTTGTTTATAATAGGGCTGATGCTGCTATTGGGTCGTCGCAAGTGTTGGATTCAAGTGCTTATGTGTGAATACGTACACCATAATATAAATTATCTTCAGCCATACTTGTTTATGATAGGGCTGATGCTGCTATTAGGTCGTCACAAGTGTTGGATTAAAGTGCTCATGTGTGAATACGTGCACCATAATATAAAGTGTCTAGCAACAACCTATTTAAAAGAATCCACATAATCAAATATGCTCAAAATTAGATAAATGAAAATTAAAGACTATATGTAGTATATATTATATAGTGTATATGATAGCTAACTATACAATAATGTGATTTACTAATTAATGACCGTGAGGTGTCTAAATGTGAACTATAAGGATTATATATGTGCCTGTAACTGGCATGTGGACAAATCCATCTTGTATGGGATACACTAAGTGACATATATATTTATTGTCTATTGTGTGGCAACTGTGAGCCTATAATAATACATACAAAAAAGTCTATGCATAATCATGGATATGTATAGAGCAATGATAGTATTAGTGTGAGTGCAATTACTATAAAGGGGAAAATTAAAATATATAAATGGTCTAATACAGATGTCTGTATCTATGGTATAGATAACCTAAAACTATATACTTAATATACTGTGATGCATGCAACATTCTTGGTTTCAAGAGTACAAAAAAGAAAAGGCTAGATATATTCTCTTCTGAGTGGTTTAGTGCAGCAAGGTGGGTTCCCTTAGATTCTGGTGTACATGAAAAAACATATATAGAGGTATAGGTCTAGGCACATGGAAATACATTCAAATGTGCCCGCAGGTGTACATAGGGTATAATATTGAAAATAGATAGTTCCCTATATATGTTGTTAACAACTATATAGCAAATGACAACACAGGTAATTAGACAAAGGCAGCAGAATCTATGACTTCATTCAGCCCCATTGGAAAAAGGGTTTGAAATTAAAAAATCCAATAGGTCTCCCTTTGTCTAAGTTGTGTGAACCTATTATAATTATGGCTACTAGGGACACTTTCTATTGGGGTGATCCTAAAATGGCATTTTCCTAGGGTGTGCTTTGGGCAATAGTGTCTTGAAACACTATGTTTAGGAGATTTTTTTAGGACGTTCCTCATGTGTTAACCCCATCTTATTCTAACCATCCTGCAGGTGCGTCCGATGTATTGGATCCCACATACACATGTGAGAGCAAATATCACATAGCTAGAGTCACATGACAGGTGTTCCAAAATATGGTGTTGTTCACCTGTTGTATGTGAAGTCACAGAGGTCGTTCCATGTGTGATAAATTTACACATGTTGCAACGTCTGTTACCGCATCTAAATGTACCATTGTTGGTTGGAGTTCTCGGTTTGTTTTTTTGTTGTTTGTTAGATTTCCTAGTCATCACAACTTTGCTGGGAGCTAATTTTTGCTTTAAGGTCGGTGCTCTCCTGTAGACCACCCTAGGTTGTGGGGTAAGTATTCTCTTTAGAATCGGATCTTTCAGCAATATTGGCCAATGTTTTTTTAAAACCCTACTGACCGTTTTCTGATTTGAATTATACTGGATTACAAATAAGGGTTGTCCCTCAATCTGACTGACCTCTTTTTCTTTTTTAGAGTTTTTTCCAGAAATAAGGAGGTCTTCTCTATCTAGTAATTTTGCTTTGTTATAGCCATATTCTATAAGTTCCAATGGATAGCCCTTTTCTCTGAATCGCTCTTTTAATATCTCAGATTGTTCATTAAAGGTTTCTATGGAACTACAGTTGCGTCTAATTCTGTAAAATTGACTGTAAGGAATGTTGATTTTCCAACTACTGAGGTGATTGCTAGAAAAATGTAAAAAATTATTGCAGTCTACTGACTTGAAAAAAGTTGATGTACATATTAGATTGTTATTACCCCAAGTCAAAACCACATCCAAAAATTCAATAGTTTCTTTCTGAATGTTTGAAGTAAAACTGATGCCCATGTCGTTATTGTTAAGGCAATTAACAAAATCTATTGCTTCTATGTGGGATCCCTCAAAAATAAACAAAAGATCATCTATATAACGGCCATAGAACACCAGATTGCCCCTCCATTTTGTATTATAGATGTATATTTCTTCAAATATCCCCATAAAGAGGTTTGCAAAACTGGGGGCAAATCTGGTGCCCATGGTCGTTCCCTTCGTCTGTAAAAAAAATTGATCCAAAAACTGAAAATAATTATGTTTGAGAATGAAGTTAATGAGAGGGATTAGGTATTCCTTTTGTCTGATAGGCATATAGATATCTCTCTCTAAAAAACTTGAAGTTGTTTTTATTCCCAAATTGTGGGATATGTTTGAATAGAGGGATCCCACATCACAAGATACCCATAGTAAATTTTCTTTATGACGTATGTGTGTTAATTTTTGTAGGAGGTCAGTAGTGTCTCTGATGTATGATGGAAGGTGACACACATATTTTTGTAAAAAGATATCCACATATTCACTCAGTTTATCAGTGATACTGTTTATCCCTGCTATAATCGGCCTACCTGGTGGGTTTAGTGCATCTTTGTGCAGTTTTGGAAGATGGTAATAGTAGGGGACATTTGGATTGTCTGGGAACAGATATCTTTTTTCTTTTTTATTCAAGATACCTTCTGAAGAGCCCTCCTCTAGAATCTTTATTAATTTTTTGGAAAACTCTATGGTAGGGTCTTGGGGTAATTTCCTATAGTAATTGGTGTCATAAATTATTCGTTCTGCTTCTTTATTGTAATCTGTATAGTTTTGGAGTACTAGGCCACCACCTTTATCGGCCTGACGAATGACAATACTTTTGTCACTCGTGAGGCGTCTAAGGGCTCTTTCTTCGTTTGGCCAAATTCTCTTATTTCCCACAATATTGTGGGGAATGGTTTCCCAGTCATCCAAAACCAACTGTTGAAACAGATCAATATATGAGACATCATCTTTAGAAGGATTAAAATTGTACGTAGGGGAAAGCGAGGTATGAATTATTGTTCCAAATAATTCTTCAGTAAGTTGTTCAGGTTCACAATACAAAATGGAGGGTAAATGTCTTTCTTGTTGACTATCAAGAAGTATCGGGGTGACTTCAATATTGTTCTTTCTGAGGGACTTCAAAGCAAAATACCTTTGCAACGACAGTTTTCTAGTATATTTGTTGAGGTCAAAGATCTATATCTAAAATGGAGCTTTCTATGTCTGTCCTTGAAATCCCTTTAGAAGTTAACTCCTCTAAACAGTTGCATACCAATGTAAAATCTGTATATTTTAAGAATGCTGAAATATTGCCTCCAGTTCAGCTGTGTAATACTTGTTTATGATGCATTCCAATCAAACTAATGCTGTTCTTGCTTCTAAATGTGTCTTTCCTAATACTGTTTGTTCTAAAGAGTTCTCCACAGAATTCAAAGATGTTGTACTCTCCATTATTGCTGAAGTGATGATGGCTATGCCCCCTTTAAGTTACATTTAAGGTTGGTGCATGATTTGCCTTATACTAGTTCTAAGCCTGTATTAAATAAATACTGTTCCAGATCCTGGTTCAGCTGATTCATCCTTGGAGGGTGAGTTGTTTTCTTTTCTTTTTTTTTAAATCAAGATTTTTTATTGAGACATGTATAAATACATCACAACAGGACCACAAAAGAAGTGTGGTAAACATAGTCAAAATACAGATAACATTAGAGGATATATGTGGAGGATGTGGATAGGTTTGTTCGGAATCGGAAGTTCTGCATCCATCCAGTTTCAAGAGGTTAAGATAGTGGTCTATAGATCAATTCTAAGAAGTCTTTTTTTAATTGGGGAATAGCGTATGTAGTCGTAATGAGTAGTTATGTCTCTCTTATATGCAGGAATGAAGAAGTATTGGTGATGGACCCGTGAAGTTAACAGATGAGTATAGGTGCTATATGAGCCGAGAGGGGGGGAAGAAGAAGGGGAAGAGGCTGCAGAATAAAGTAAAGGTTGGAGAAATATAAAATGACAGTAGTGGTAGAGGAGTCTAAATGGGTGTGTTAGTAGAGGGGGTTGTTTCCCATCTCGGGACTTCAGAGAGCCATGGGGACCAAATCTCGCAAAAGGTATCAACTTTATCTAAGACCTTGTATGAGTATTGTTCCATTTGTCCGATATAATGAACAATGGATATTACTTAGGAGAGGGGTGGCAGTTTCTCTTTCTTCCAATCTCTTACAATGGCCAACTTTGTGGCCATGAGGATATAGATTGTGAGAGCTTCATTTGAAGGGTTACGGTTTGTCATCTTCATATGAAGCAAGGATACCTCAGGGACAAACCGTAAGGTGATTCCCAGAGAGTGTAGGAGGGCATAGACTTTCTCCCATAGTGGTTGAATGATTGGGCAGGACCACCAGATGTGTATTGCCGTACCCGTAAGTCCACATTTTCTCCAGCACTCAGGCGAGTGTGTGTCATAGATCTTGTGTAATGTGGATGGAACCAGGTGCCACCGAACCAGAATTTTATAGTGCAGCTCCCACAGAGAGGTGCAGTGTAATAATTTTTTGGTTACCATGATCCGAGAGTGCCAGATATCAATGTCAGCGGTAAAACCCAACTCTCTCTCCCAAGTGGAGTGTTGTGGGATTTTGCGTGGTGCGTGTGAGTTAATAAGGAGGTTGTAGTAGATGGAGAGGGAGTGTGTGATGTGGGTGAGTCGTTTTCTAATGATCAGGGATCTGTTTCTGATCATGATTCTAATTTATCCTCTTTTTTTTTATTAAAGGTGGATAATTTCTGTTCCCTTTTTAAAGAGGTTTTGTCTTCTTTAGGCATTGAGGATTCTAGGGTGTCTGAGGACAAGTCTGTGAATCGTTTGAATTTGATTTTGAAGCATGAGATAGTTTTTAAGAATTAGTTTTTATTGAATTTGATTTTGAAGCATGAGATAGTTTTTAAGAATTAGTCTAAGCCTGGTGGCCCTTTTAATCCTTCAGCTAGATTTAGGAAGATGTATCCTTTGCTGGCATCCAATATTTAGCTAAGGTGAATGGAGCTGTTTCTACTTTGGCTAGCCGTAATACTTTCCCATAAGAGGGCGTTTCAGCAAACTGGTTTCCTTTTTAGGCCTGCAGTTAGCTTGTCTTGTATAGCTGCATCTTATTCTATTTGGATGGTCAATCTGTCTGAGCAGTTTTCGTATGATGATTCTGCTTGTAAGAATATTCTTAACCTTTTAGGCTTGTTGAAATCTGCTAATGCTTTTATTTGTGATGTAGTTATGGACATAATTAAGATCTAAAATTCTAAGAGTGTGTCTATAGCAGTCCTCCAGAAGGGCTTTATCTTAAATCTTGGTCTGCTGACATAGGGGCCTATTTATCAAAGGTCTTGCGGACCTGATCCAACAGTGCAGATCAGGTCCGCAAGACCTCGCTGAATATGGAGAGCAATACGCTCTCCATATTCAGCATTGCACCAGCAGCTCACAAGAGCTTCTGGTGCAACGTCGCCCCCTGTAGACTCGCGGCTGATTGGCCACCAGCAGGGGGTGTCAATCAACCTGATCGTACTCAATCGGGTTGATTTCCGGCGATTCCTGTCCGCCTCATCAGAGCAGGCGGACAGGGTTATGGAGCAGCGGTCTTTAGACCGCTTCTCCATAACTTGTGTTTCTGGCGAGTCTGAAGACTCGCCAGAAACACGGGCCCACAAGCTCCGTTCGTAGCTTGATAAAGGAGCCCCATAATGTCTAAGTCCAGACTTTTATCTCTTTCTTTGCACGGAAATAAGTTGGATTCTATTATTTCTACTGTGACTGGTGGCAATGGAGCTTTTATTCCCAGGACAAGAAGTCTAAGGGTAAATGTAAAGCTTCTTTTAATTTTTGTTCCTTTCCTCAGAACACGGAACATACATTTTCTTCCTCTTCTCAGAAACAAGGATCTTCAATTTCTGCATGGAATCCAAGTTCAAACTGGAACAGATCTAAGCAGTCTAAGAAATCTGCTTCTTCTAGCAAGTCAGCATGAAGGTGTGGCCCCTGGTCCAGATACTCTGGTAGGGGACAGATCACTCCTTTTTCAGGAGGTTTGGTTCCGGTCTATTCAGGATCCCCAGGTTCAGATTATTGTTTCTCACGGTTACCAAATAAGTTTCAGAGTGAGACCTCCCAGAGGAAGTTTTTTTTTGTCTCATATTCCAAAGGCTCCTTTAAAAGCAAGAGATTTCTTCAGTTTGTCTCTGATCTGGGATATATGTCATATTTCCAGCTCCAATGTTGGAACAAGGTTTGAGTTTCTATTCAAACCTCTTCATTGTTCCAAAGAAAGAAGGAACTTTAAGACCAGTCCTGGATTTGAAGGCCCTGAACAAGTTTCTCAGGGTCCCAACTTTCAAGATGGAAACTATTCTGCCCTTAGCGCAGCAAAGTCTGTTTATGACCACAATAGATTTAAAGGATGCTTACCTTCATATTTCTATTCACAGGGATCATTACCAGTTTCTAAGGTTTGCCTTTCTAGACAAACATTTTCAATTTGTTGCTCTTCCATTTCATCTGGTTGTGTCTAGAGGAAGTATGGAGATGGAACACAGTAGTGGAGATATAACTCACAGGCTTGTAAATGTAGATAGGCAACACAGCAGTATTAGCTTAGGTTCATAAATGATAAACAGGCTCAAGGTCAGGGCTGGTAGCAAAGGCTCTTATACAGAATAAACAGGCAGGAATCAGCATACTGGAACAGGATAGTGTTCTTAACACAAGGAAGCTCTTTAATAACTGAACACTGTGCTTTCAGAGCAGCAGTGCTTTATGGGGAGTGTGTTATGATTGACAGCTGTCAGAGGAGGTGTGGCACCAGGTGAATAGCCATACACCTCCTCTGCGTCAACAGAGGGGACATGGCCATTTGGCACTGGGTGGACAGCAACAGGAACTCTATGGAAGTATCAGTGCAAAGGATCTCCAGTGTGGGTTGTAGGCATGCGACTCTGCTGGATAGGAGTATGTAAGTACCACAATGTTACAGTGCCCCCCCTTTAAGTGCGCCTTCCAGGTAGTATATAAGCTCACAAGCATGACTGTCTTTATGTTGTTTGGTATATAAGCTCACAAGCCTGGCTGTCTTTATGTTGTTTGGTATATAAGCTCACAAGCCTGACTGTCTTTATATTGTTTAGTATATAAGCTCACAAGTCTGACTGTATTTATTTTGTTTGGTATATAAGCTCACAAGCCTTACTGTCTTTATGTGATTTGGTATATAAGCTCACAAGCCTGACTGTTTTTATGTTGTTTAGTATATAAGCTCACAACCCTGACTGTCTTTATTTTGTTTAGTATAAAAACTCACAAGCCTGACTGTCTTTATGTTGTTTAGTATATAAGCTCACAACCCTGACTGTCTTTATTTTGTTTAGTATATAAGCTCACAAACCTGACTGTTTTTATGTTGTTTAGTATATAAGCTCACAAGCCTGACTGTATTTATGTTGTTTGGTATATAAGCTCACAAGCCTGACTGTCGTTATGTTATTTGGTATATAAGCTCACAAGCCTGACTCTTTTTATGTTGTTTGGTATATAAGCTCACAAACCTGACTGTCTTTATGTTGTTTAGTATATAAGCTCACAAGTCTGACTAACTTTATGTTGTTTAGTATATAAGCTCACAAGCCTGACTGTATTTATGTTGTTTGGTATATAAGCTCACAAGCCTGACTGTCGTTATGTGATTTGGTATATAAGCTCACAAGCCTGGCTGTCTTTATATTGTTTGGTATATAAGCTCACAAGCCTGGCTGTATTTATGTTGTTTAGTATATAAGCTCACAAGCCTGGTTGTCTTTATGTTGTTTGGTATATAAGCTCACAAACCTGACTGTCTTTATGTTGTTTAGTATATAAGCTCACAAGCCTGACTGTCTTTATGTTGTTTAGTATATAAGCTCACAAGCCTGACTATATTTATGTTGTTTAGTATAAAAGCTCACAAGCCTGATTGTCTTTATTTTGTTTAGTATATAAGCTCACAAGCCTGACTGTCTTTATGTTGTTTAGTATATAAGCTCACAAGCCTGATTGTCTTTATTTTGTTTAGTATATAAGCTTACAAGCCTGACTGTATTTATGTTGTTTGGTATATAAGCTCACAAGCCTGACTGTCGTTATGTGATTTGGTATATAAGCTCACAAGCCTGACTGTTTTAATGTTGTTTAGTATATAAGCTCACAAACCTGACTGTCTTTATGTTGTTTAGTATATAAGCTCACAAGTCTGACTGTCTTTATGTTGTTTAGTATATATGCTCACAAGCCTGACTGTATTTATGTTGTTTAGTATATAAGCTCACAAGCCTGACTGTCGTTATGTGATTTGGTATATAAGCTCACAAGCCTGACTGTTTTTATGTTTTTTAGTGTATAAGCTCACAACCCTAGCTGTCTTTATGTTGTTTGGTATATAAGCTCACAAGCCTGACTGTTTTTATGTTGTTTAGTATATAAGCTCACAAGAATGGCTGTCTTCATGTTGTTTGGTATATAAGCTCACAAACCTGACTGTCTTCATGTTGTTTAGTATATAAGCTCACAAGCCTGACTGTCTTTATGCTGTTTAGTATATAAGCTCACAAGCCTGACTGTATTTATGTTGTTTAGTATAAAAGCTCACAAGCCTGATTGTCTTTATTTTGTTTAGTATATAAGCTCACAAGCCTGACTGTCTTTATGTTGTTTAGTATATAAGCTCACAAGCCTGACTGTCTTTATTTTGTTTAGTATATAAGCTCACAAGCCTGACTGTCTTTATGTTGTTTAGTATATAAGCTCACAAGCCTGATTGTCTTTATTTTGTGTAGTATATAAGCTCACAAGCCTGACTGTCTTTATGTTGTTTAGTATATAAGCTCACAAGCCGGACTGTCTTTATGTTGTTTAGTATATAAGCTCACAAGCCTGATTGTCTTTATGTTGTTTAGTATATAAGCTCACAAGCCTGATTGTCTTCATGTTGTTTAGTATATAAGCTCACAAGCCTGACTGTCTTTATGTTGTTTCGTATATAAGCTCACAAGCCTGACTATCTTTATGTTGTTTAGTATATAAGCTCACAAGCCTGACTGTCTTTATGTTGTTTAGTATATAAGCTCACAAGCCTGATTGTCTTTATTTTGTTTAGTATATAAGCTCAAAAGCCTGACTGTCTTTATGTTGTTTCGTATATAAGCTCACAAGTCCCACTGTCTTATAGAACAAATTGTATGAAGGTGATGAATAACTCATGGACAGCTACCTATTTACATTATTTATAATGTTTTTGTGAATGTTATATTTTTTTCATCATTATCATGGTGCATCTTGCAGCTTTATAAAAAGGACAAGGAACTCAATTACAATGATGTAATAAGTAAATTATAAAGCAAATTAAGCAATTATGTTACAAAAAAGCATGAAAAATTAATAAAGCATAATTTATGGATGGAAAACTTTTTCCCCCCATGAAATCCTACTTTGAACTTCATCAGTTGCATAAAAACAACATTGTGAAACTATACAATAAAAAGTTCATTACAAACACAAACAATGGTAGCCATGTATGTGCAATATGTGCCTTGGTTTTCACTCCATCAAATCCTTAAAGGGACAGTATACACCATTTATCATATAACTGCATGTAATAGACACTACTATAAAGAAGAGTATGCACAGGTAATGATCTAAAAATCCAATGTAAAACCTTTTAAAACTTACTTAGAAGCTCCCAGTTTAGCACTGTTGATTAGGTAGTCTGAGACACCCACTGAAAGAGGCTAGGTAAACAAATAGAGCAAACACTCCCCCCCTTCTACTGCATATGAAAAGACAGATAACCAACAGGAGCCTGCAGGAGTCTGTAAACGTGTGTATACATCTGGCACTGTGGGGCTTGGTTAGGAGTCTGAAAATCAGCAAAATGTTCTTAAAAAATAAGCAAAACTATACATTTTTATAAAAAGACTACCAGATGGGATATATAAATGGATCATCTACAAAACATGTATGCAAAGAAAAATCTAGTGTACAGTGTCCCTTTAAATGACAATTTGCCTATCAATTTTGCTTGAGATACTGGAGTTGAATATCAGAAAGGATAAAGAGAGATTTTTTTCTCTGAGACAAGGTAAGAATATTAGCGTTCAAGCATAGCTAAACCTCTGTAATTCTGATAGTATATCTTATTAAAGAAGACCTAGATATCAGGTTGCAAGCCACATGACAATATGACAATTATACTTTAAAGTGTTTTAAGGAGATTATTTTTCTGGACTAATAGTGGTATATCATTGATAGGGGCTCGGAACAACTCATTTTATAAGGCTATCTGATTTAAAAGTTATATTTCCACAACAGATGTCAGCACATCTTTTAAATGATCATTATAGTGGCACATTGGTGGGGTATATAATACTCCCAGAACCCTATCACTACTAGATATGATACTTTATACTACAATGACACTGGAGTATTGGCATAAATTAAATTCAAGTCATGAGTAATCCTGAGTAATCTGAGTAAATGTATTTACATTTAATCTGTTAAAATACTTACCTGCCAAGCAGCATTAATAAAAGACTAAACGCAAGAAAGAATGAGTTAGTTTCACAATTTTAACACTGGTATTACGAGTTTTCTTGTCTACGCTTTTTACGTGCGTTAGGTAAATCTGCCTGTCGCGTGCACGAGCACGTCTTCACCATAGAAGTCAATGGAGGAGAAAAATTTGTGTAGAAATAAAATCCAACACTTGTTTTGAGCATAAAGTGAGTGACTTCATGTTCTTGTGTGAAACAGTAGCTAAATTGTGTTTATTTCCTAATAAAAATGTGTTTTGTGTATGTAATGTGCTGTATATTGTTTGTATGTATCGATTAGTGTATGTATGTGATAATATTTGTAGTTAGATGTAGCTATATGAGTAAATGTTCCCGTCTCTCAATGTAAGTCAATGGAAAATGGTTTTGTGTGCCTTTTTTTTCAAACACCTGAGATCTCGTAACTTTGATCCGTTCTATTTTGACATGAAAATATAAAATCTTAAAAATAAATATTGTGTAGTGTGTAATGTTTTTTTTGTGATTCGTGGATGTTTTTTGTTAGCGGTATATGGTTAACTACTGGGTCTGGGTTTACATTAATTATTTGAGCGGAGATGGATATTTTTGTTGCGTTACGGAAACTCGTAATACCAGCGGGCGTTAAAAAGCAGCGTTAGGACCGGCCAACGCTTCTTTTTGACCCTAACGCAAAACTCATAATCTAGGCGTAAATTTGGAGTTTGCAACTGTATAAAGTAGTAGTAGTACTATAGAGTCCAGGCTTATTAATATGTGTGTTTGTATGTGTATATATATATATATATATATATATATATATATATATATATACACACACACTGTATATATATATATATATATATATATATATATATATATATATATATGTATATGTGTATATACTGTATATTTGTGTGCATGTTTGTAAACATAGACACACACACACAAATAGAATTGTGCTTGAAAAGCTCAGTATTCTGGCATTGATAAGAAATGACAAAAAGATGAAAAGTAGGTTTCATACAGAGACATGTTTTATTTATCAGACTGAAGCTGTGAAATATAAAAGCTTGCTGTAAGTCTTGAGGCTGTGTGTATAAGCAGTGCTCACCTTAGGATCAGCCCTGCGTCACTCTGGATGTGAATTTGTTCAGCCTTCCTTTGAAATCAGTCTTTCTCCTTCTTTGATTCTGATTTGATCATGTGTTTCTGCATTCTTCAGCCTTTTAACTAAAGCAGAAAATGTTCCCGTCAGATATTTCTCTGAGGCGCTTCTGATATCTGGGAGACTTTAGAACCCCCAATGTCTATCTCCTCTCAGCAATCTAACCTCTTACTGTCTGCTACACAAAGTCACTGATACTAGATATACATATAATGACACTCACACCCTCATATACAGGCTGGTAGATTATATTGGCACACCTTATACACATAATGACACTCACACCCTCATATACAGGCTGGTAGATTTTATTGGCACACCTTATACACATAATGACACTCACACCCTCATATACAGGCTGGTAGATTATATTGGCATACCTTATACACATAATGACACTCACACCCTCATATACAGGCTGGTAGATTATATTGGCACACCTTATACACATAATGACACTCACACCCTCATATACAGGCTGGTAGATTATATTGGCACACCTTATACACATAAAGACACTCACACCCTCATATACAGGCTGGTAGATTATATTGGCACACCTTATACACATAATGACACTCACACCCTCATATACAGGCTGGTAGATTTTATTGGCACACCTTATACACATAAAGACACTCACACCCTCATATACAGGCTGGTAGATTTTATTGGCACACCTTATACACATAATGACACTCACACCCTCATATACAGGCTGGTAGATTTTATTGGCACACCTTATACACATAATGACACTCACACCCTCATATACAGGCTGGTAGATTTTATTGGCACACCTTATACACATAAAGACACTCACACCCTCATATACAGGCTGGTAGATTATATTGGCGCACCTTATACACATAATGACACTCACACCCTCATATACAGGCTGATAAATTATATTGGCACACCTTATACACATAAAGACACGCACACCCTCATATACAGGCTGGTAGATTATATTGGCACACTTTATACACATAAAGACACTCACACCCTCATATACAGGATGGTAGATTATATTGGCACACTTTATACACATAATGACACTCACACCCTCATATACAGGCTGGTAGATTACATTGGCAAACTTTATACACATAATGACACTCACACCCTCATATACAGGCTGGTAGATTATATTGGCACACCTTATACACATAAAGACACTCACACCCTCATATACAGGCTGGTAGATTATATTGGCACACCTTATACACATAATGACACTCACACCCTCATATACAGGCTGATAAATTATATTGGCACACTTTATACACATAAAAACACTCACACTCTCATATACAGGCTGGTAGATTATATTGGCACACCTTATACACTTAAAGACACTCACACCCTCAAATACAGGCTGGTAGATTATATTGGCACACTTTATTCACATAATGACACTCACACCCTCATATACAGGCTGGTAGATTATATTGGCACACTTTATTCACTTAATGACACTCACACCCTCATATACAGGCTGGTAGATTATATTGGCACACCTTATACACATAAAGACACTCACACCCTCATATACAGACTGGTAGTTTATATTGGCACACCTTATACACATAAAGACACTCACACCCTCATATACAGGCTGTTAGATTATATTGGCACACCTTATACACATAATGACACTCACACCCTCATATACAGGCTGGTAGATTTTATTGGCACACCTTATACACATAATGACACTCACACCCTCATATACAGGCTGGTAGATTTTATTGGCACACCTTATACACATAAAGACACTCACACCCTCAAATACAGGCTGGTAGATTTTATTGGCACACCTTATACACATAAAGACACTCACACCCTCATATACAGGTTGGTAGATTATATTAGCACACTTTATACACATAATGACACTCACACCCTCATATACAGGCTGGTAGATTATATTGGCACACTTTATACACATAATGACACCCACACCCTCATATACAGGTTGATAGATTATATTGGCACACTTTATACACTTAATGACACTCACACCCTCATATACAGGCTGGTAGATTATATTGGCACACCTTATACACATAAAGACACTCACACCCTCATATACAGGCTGTTAGATTATATTGCCACACCTTATACACATAATGACACTCACACCCTCATATACAGGCTGGTAGATTTTATTGGCACACCTTATACACATAATGACACTCACACCCTCATATACAGGCTGGTAGAGTTTTTTGGCACACCTTATACACATAAAGACACTCACACCCTCATATACAGGCTGGTAGATTATATTGGCACACCTTATACACATAAAGAAAGACACTCACACCCTCATATACAGGCTGGTAGATTTTATTGGCACACCTTATACACATAATGACACTCACACCCTCATATACAGGCTGGTAGATTTTATTGGCACACCTTATACACATAAAGACACTCACACCCTCATATACAGGCGGGTAGATTTTATTGGCACACCTTATACACATAAAGAAAGACACTCACACCCTCATATACAGGCTGGTAGATTTTATTGGCACACCTTATACACATAATGACACTCACACCCTCATATACAGGCTGGTAGATTTTATTGGCACACCTTATACACATAATGACACTCACACCCTCATATACAGGCTGGTAGATTATATTGGCACACCTTATACACATAATGACACTCACACCCTCATATACAGGCTGGTAGATTTTATTGGCACACCTTATACAGGCTCGTAGATTATATTGGCACATCTTATACACATAAAGACAGATTAACACAAAGCACACCCTAATAAACATAAACCACTGATATATGCAGGGTGTCAAGACACCCTCAAATGTCAAAAGTGAGGTGTCACAAAAATATTGCTGAGGGTATAAAATACCTCAATCATTTATTTGATCTTTCATACAGCATAAACCCTGTTTCTTTCTTTACTTTCTCTCCTTCTTTCTTTTCTTTTCTTGTGCTGGATAAGTACATTTCTTTCATGTAATTAGCAAGAGTCCATGAGCTAGTGACCTATGGGATATACATTCCTACCAGGAGGGGCAAAGTTTCCCAAACCTCAAAATGCCTATAAATACACCCCTCACCACACCCACAAATCAGTTTTACAAACTTTGCCTCCTGTGGAGGTGGTGAAGTAAGTTTGTGCTAGATTCTACGTTGATATGCGCTCTGCAGCAGGTTGGAGCCCGGTTTTCCTCTCAGCGTGCAGTGAATGTCAGAGGGATGTGAAGAGAGTATTACCTATTTGAATTCAATGATCTCCTTCTACGGGTTCTATTTCATAGGTTCTCTGTTATCGGTCGTAGAGATTCATCTCTTACCTCCCTTTTCAGATCGATGATATACTCTTATATATACCATTACCTCTACTGATTCTCATTTCAGTACTGGTTTGGCTTTCTACTACATGTAGATGAGTGTCCTGGGGTAAGTAAGTCTTATTTTCTGTGACACATTTTCTGTGACACAAGCTATGGTTGGGCACTTTTTTATAAAGTTCTAAATATATGTGTTTAAACATTTATTTGCCTTTATTCAGGATGTTCAACGTTCCTTATTTCAGACAGTCAGTTTCATATTTGGGATAATGCATATGAATAAATCATTTTTTCTTACCTTAAATTTGACTTTTTTCCTGTGGGCTGTTAGGCTCGCGGGGGCTGAAAATGCTTTATTTTATTGCGTCGAACTTGGCGTGGACTTTCTTGGTGCAAAAATTTTCTTGTAATTTCCGGCATCATACGTGTCGCCGGAAGTTGCGTCATTTTTTTGACGTTTTTTGCGCCAAAAAATGTCGGCGTTACCGGATGTGGCGCCATTTTTGCCGCCAAAAGCATTTAGGCGCCAAATAATGTGGGCGGCTTTTTTGGCGCTAAAAAATTTGAGCGTCATTGTTGTCTCCACAATATTTAAGTCTCATTATTTATTGCTTCTGGTTGCTAGAAGCTTGTTCATTGGCATTTTTTTCCCATTCCTGAAACTGTAATTTTAGGAATTTGATCAATTTTGCTTTATATGTTGTTTTTTCTATTACATATTGCAAGATGTCTCAGATTGCCCCTGAATCAGAAGCCACTTCTGGAAAAACGCATAACTGAGTTTCAGTTCTACCAAAGCTAAGTTAATTTATTTTAAATGTTATAAATGTTTATCTTTAGCTATGGTTTGTAATAAGTTATTATGATAAACTTTTACATGCAGAATCCATTAGTGTTTATGCTTTATATATTTCCATTCTTACATCTTATGTACAAGAAATATTTAGAAGATTTATAAGAAATATTTTTCTGATTCTATTTTAAAGGCTTTGTCTGACTTCGTGCCTTCTAATAAAATATTTAGGTCTTTTTCACTTCTTTTTTAATTATTGAAGTTTCAAATGACCAACAACATACTAATTTATCCTTCTCTGATGATGTTTTTTCTCTTTCAGAAATTTTCTTCATCAGATATTGACACTAACAAATCTACTTTTTTATTATTTTTCTATTATTAAAGTACATTTGTTCTTTGTTGAAAAGGTGTTGATTATTTTGGATATTAAGGTAACTAGTTCTTTAAGACTAGCTGACACTATTTCTGCCTATTTATTTCTTCTGTGTTTTCAGAGGTTTTCTTTCCAATTCCCCATTCTAGGGAATGGAATAGGCTGAGAATTTTCTTTTATTCCTTCTTCAAAGGTTTTAAACTATATTCTTTGCCAGCAGTTAAATTCAATTTGGAGGGTTCTCCAATTCATTGGGGCTATCTCTACTTCTACTAATTATGCTATTGTTTCTATAGCAAAATAGTATTTATTTTCCTTTAGATAGTTGTATCTTATTTATGGAAAATTATTTAGTTTCAGGTACTTTTCTTGGTCCTGTGATTTATTTGGATATTGCAATTGCTTCATTTTTTCTGTTTACTTTAAGATCAAGTATCAGATTATGATTTATTTTAGCATTGTTAAGGGACAACATTTACTAGACTAGGTGCTGTTGCATTTGTCTTGTTGTTTTGCATTTATTGATTATGCAAGTCGACTGTATTGACTGGTCCTTTAAACTGGACTATCATGCTAATAATTTCATTTGTGTCTTCATTTTATTGAATATTTTCACAAATGAGGGTTAATCTATGTCTTTAGCTATTTTAGCTAGAAGAATTTTGTGATTTAAAAAAAATAAAAAAAAATCCATATTTCTTTTGTTCTAAGATATTCAATTATTTGTTTTATAATTGGATTCAATTCTTAACTGTTACTCTGGGCTTCAAGATTGAGTTCTAAGACTAAAACTTTAAGCTTATACTAGTTTGGTTGTTCTTATTAAGGAACAAATTCCTGAGTTCTTTCCCAAGTAACATGTTTTTAATTGGGGTTCGAAATCAGCTCCCTAATATTGCGATATACGTGTCGTATTCCAGCTTGGCTGGTAAGGGGCAGGTTAAGACTTCTTTGAAATTTATTTGGCTCTATTTTGTCCAAATTTCTTTGATTTTTATTCCAGTAAGGCTAACACTTTCTTTAAGTGTGTTTCTGTCCTATATATTTTGGATACTGTTGAAGCATGGCTGGGCACCCATGGGGTTCAAGCGCTGCTCAGACCTGGAATCTTCTGGGGTATTTCTTCCAGTTCCTTTTTTAGGAACCGGGTTTGGAGTTTTATTTAAACTATTTTGCCTTTTTATGGTCATTGATAGCATTATTTGTTTTCCTTAGATACAATAAATGCATATTTTCATTTTTCTGTTTTCATTCAGATTATTTTCTGAGGATGCGGAATCTCATATGATTCACTTGCTCTTCAGGACATAGTTAGAGGATCTTTTTTTCGAAAGCTCTTGATTCCTCAAACAAGGGTCACCTTTTTTAGGTTTCCAGATAGTTTGTGTCACTGTCTTTGTCTCTATCAGACAAGGGATAATTCTATTGGGTTCCGTCTGTCGGTACCTTTAGTCTCTATTATTTCCTTCAGTTGCTATATATGCACAGAAGTTTTAGGTCTTATGGCCACAGCATTGGATGTAATTCCCTTTGCTCATTTTCACTAAAAAGAACCTTTCCAGTCTTTTATGAGTGTTGTTTCTTCTAGAACATGGTTGGAGGATCAATTTACCAAAAAGTTCGTTGATTCCTCAGACAAGGGTAACCTTTTTTAGGTTTCCTGATAGATTCAGTGTCCTTGACTCTGTCTCTGACAGACAAGAGACGTCTGAAATTGGTTTCAGCTTGTCGAAACCTTCAGTCTCAATCTTTCCCTTCGGTAGTCTTATGCATGGAAATTCTAGGTCTTATGACTGCTGCATTGGACGCGGTCCCCTTTGCTCGTTTTCACATGCGACTTCTTCAGCTCTGTATGCTGAACCAGTGGTGCAGGGATTATACAAAGATATCTCAATTAATATCTTTGAAACCGATTGTACGACACTCTCTGACGTGGTGGACAGACCACCATCGTTTAGTTCAGGGGGCTTCTTTTTGTTCTTCCAACCTGGACTGTGATTTCAACAGATGCAAGTCTGACAGGTTGGGGAGCTGTTTGGGGGTCTCTGACAGCACAAGGGGTTTGGGAATCTCAGGAGGTGAGATTACCAATCAATATTTTGGAACTCCGTGCAATTTTCAGAGCTCTTCAGTCATGGCCTCTTCTAAAGAGAGAGTCGTTCATTTATTTTCAGACGGACAATGTCACAACTGTGGCATATGTCAATCATCAAGGAGGGACTTACAGTCCTCTGGCTATGAAAGAAGTATCTCGAATTCTGGTATGGGCGGAATCCAGCTCCTGTCTAATTTCTGCGGTTCATATCCCAGGTATAGACAATTGGGAAGCGGATTATCTCAGTCGCCAAACGTTACATCCGGGCGAATGGTCTCTTCACCCAGAGGTATTTCTTCAGATTGTTCAAATGTGGGGACTTCCAGAAATGAATCTGATGGCTTCTCATCTAAACAAGAAGCTTCCCAGGTATCTGTCCAGATCCAGGGATCCTCAGGCGGAGGCAGTGGATGCATTGTCACTTCCTTGGAAGTATCATCCTGCCTATTTCTTTCCGCCTCTAGTTCTTCTTCCAAGAGTAATTTCCAAGATTCTAAAGGAGTGCTCGTTTGTTCTGCTGGTGGCTCCAGCATGGCCTCACAGGTTTTGGTATGCGGATCTTGTCCGGATGGTCACTTGCCAACCGTGGACTCTTCCGTTAAGACCAGACCTTCTATCACAAGGTCCTTTTTTCCATCAGGATCCCAAATCCTTAAATTTGAAGGTATGGAGATTGAACGCTTGATTCTCAGTCATAGAGGTTTCTCTGACTCTCTGATTAATACTATGTTACAGGCTCGTAAATCTATATCTAGGAAGATATATTATCGAGCCTGGAAGATTTACATTTCTTGGTGTTTTTCTCATCATTTTTCTTGGCATTCTTTTATAATTCCTAGAATTTTACAGTTTCTTCAGGATGGTTTGGATAAAGGTTTGTCTGCAAGTTCCTTGAAAGGACAAATCTCTGCTCTTTCTGTTCTTTTTCACAGAAAGATTGCTAGTCTTCCTGATATTCATTGTTTTGTACAAGCTTTGGTTCGTATAAAACCTGTTATTAAGTCAATTTCTCCTCCTTGAAGTTTGAATTTGGTTCTGGGGGCTCTTCAAGCTCCTACGTTTGAACCTATGCATTCGCTGGGCATTAAATTACTTTCTTGGAAAGTTTTGTTTCTTTTGGCCATCTCTTCTGCTAGAAGAGTTTCTGATTTATCTGCTCTTTCTTGTGAGTCTTCTTTTCTGATTTTTCATCAGGATAAGGCGGTGTTGCAAACTTCTTTTAAATTTTTACCTAAGGTTGTGAATTCTAACAACATTAGTAGAGAAATTGTGGTTCCTTCATTGTGTCCTAATCCTAAGAATTCTAAGGAAAGATCGTTGCATTCTTTGGATGTAGTTAGAGCTTTGAAATATTATGTTGAAGCTACTAAAAAATTTCCGAAAGACTTCTAGTCTATTTGTTATCTTTTCCGGTTCTAGGAAAGGTCAGAAGGCCTCTGCCATTTCTTTGGCGTCTTGGTTAAAGTCTTTGATTCATCATGCTTATGTCGAGTCAGGTAGAACTCCGCCTCAAAGGATTACAGCTCATTCTACTAGGTCAGTTTCTACTTCCTGGGCGTTTAGGAATGAAGCTTCGGTTGATCAGATTTGCAAAGCAGCAACTTGGTCTTCTTAGCATACTTTTACTAAATTCTACCATTTTTGATGTGTTTTCTTCTTCTGAAGCAGTTTTTTGGTAGAAAAGTACTTCAGGCAGCTGTTTCAGTTTGATTCTTCTGCTTATAATTTCAGTTTTTTTCATTATAAGATTCAAACTTTATTTTGGGTGTGGATTATTTTCAGCGGAATTGGCTGTCTTTATTTTATCCCTCCCTCTCTAGTGACTCTTGCGTGGAAGATCCACATCTTGGGTAATCATTATCCCATACATCACTAGCTCATGGACTCTTGCTAATTACATGAAAGAAAACATAATTTACGTAAGAACTTACCTGATAAATTAATTTCTTTCATATTAGCAAGAGTCCATGAGGCCCACCCTTTTTTGTGGTGGTTATGATTTTTTTGTATAAAGCACAATTATTCCAATTCCTTATTTTTTATGCTTTCGCACTTTTTGTCTTATCACCCCACTTCTTGGCTATGCGTTAAACTGATTTGTGGGTGTGGTGAGGGGTGTATTTATAGGCATTTTGAGGTTTGGGAAACTTTGCCCCTCCTGGTAGGAATGTATATCCCATACGTCACTAGCTCATGGACTCTTGCTAATATGAAAGAAATGAATTTATCAGGTAAGTTCTTACATAAATTATGTTTTTCTAGTTCATTATGGCAGACTTGTCCCTCAACACCACTAGCTGCTGAGCTGTACCTATGAGTCTGTAAGCATTAATACAGCAGTTTTAGTTTAAACAACTCTTTCATAACCTTTCTCCATGGGTCAACCTGGTTCAAATATACAGTTGGTCCTACTTTTCCCATGCAAACAAATATTAACATGTTTATTTGCGTAAAATGTACACAGTGTTCTTAAAAGGTCATAACAGTGATGCTCAGGAGGACCCACAAAGCACTGCTGGTCCCGAGCATAACCTTCTGCTGATCCAATCAGCAGAGCTAGTTGAACATCTGAATCTTGCTACTAGCGATGCTGATTGCATCAGTGTCGGGTTTCACCTGGGATCAACTTTGCTCAGCAGATTCCAAGTGGCACTTCTATGTATATTTAGTCCCATTGTGGGGGTTAAACACACAGTAGTGTATTGTCGAAAAAGAGCATGTCATTTTTCGACTATTATAGCTCTTTAAAAGATACTATGGGGTAGATTTACCAAGCAGTAGATGCTGCAATCTACCCCCAAAGTTTCCGGCTCGCTGGAAACTTAAGTTAAGAACAACGGTTGTAAGACCTCTGCTCCTTAACTCGTCTGCCTCCTCTGAGGTGGTGAACTGCAATCATCCCGATCAGATACCATTGGGATGATTGACACCCCCTGCTAGCAGCCGATTGGCCTTGCATGTGCGATGTTAAATGCCAACAGCTTATGATGTTGGCATTTAGCAATGTTGGGTGGACATGATTCACTACAGCGAATCATGTCTGCCCCCCACTTGATAATTCGGCCCCATTGTAACAAGAGAAATATCCAATAAAGGAGAAGTAAATAAAAAGATATAAATAGAGACAAAGTTAGTTCATATTCAGGTACATTACAAGTTATGCGCGCTAAAGGAAATTTAATGAACGCAACAAAAGTTGCGTTATTTCACACCATATAGCGCAGCCATTACAAGTTTTGAAACAGCCGGCTTGTGTGTGCGATATGGTGGTTTTAAGCTCCATAATGCACAAAATACAAGCACTGTTTTGACGTGCTCGTGCATGCTTTACCCATAGACATCAATGGGGAGAGCGGGTCAGAAAAAACCTAACATCTTCGATCGCGGAATGAAAAGCTCTGTAAAGCAGCCCCATTGATGTCTATGGGGGAAAAAAAAGATATGTTAAAACCTAACACCCTAACATAAACCCCACGTCTAAACACCCCTAATCCGCTGCCCCCGACATCGCCAACACCTACTTAATGTTATTAACCCCTAATCTGCCTCTCCTGATATCGACGCCACCTAAATAAAGCTATTAACCCCTAATTTGCCACTTCCGATATTGCCACCACTATACTAAAGTTATTAACCCGTATTCCCCTGCACCCCAACATCACCCACACTATAATAAATCTATTAACCCCTATTCTGCCCTAAACCTCTTGCCTCCCACATCACTACAACTAAATAAACTTATTAACCCCTAAACCACCAGCCCCCCACATCGCAACAACCTAAATTAAACTATTAACCCCTAAACCTTACCCTAAACTTAACCCTAATGTAACCCTAACACCCCCTAACTTTAACATAATTAAAATAGAGCTAAATTAAAGTTACAATTATTAACTAAATAATACCTATTTAAAACTAAATACATACTTACCTGTGAAATAAAACCTAAGCTAGCTACAATATAACTAATAGCATTTAGCTCTTTTAAAAGGGCATTTAGCTCTTTTATGAATAGCCTAAACTAAACCCCCCCCCCAAAAAAACTTTAAAAATCACTAACTAACGAAGATCCACTTACAGTTGCTGAAGTCCCGCTTGAAGGATCTTCATCCCGGCGGCTCCATCTTCATCCAGACGGCTCCATCTTCATCCAGACGGCATCTTCTATCTTCATCCCGGCGGCGCAGAGCGGATCCATCCTGAAGACATCCGGCATGGAGCATCCTCTTCATACGGTCACCGCCGTATACTGAATCTTCAATGCAAGGTACAAGTTTCAAAATGGCTTCTCTTGCATTCCTATCGACTGATTTGATTTTGGCTACTAAAATCCTATTGGCTGTTCAAATCAGCCAATAGGATGAGAGCTACTTAAATTCTATTGGCTATTCAAATCAGGGGGATGGTTGGGTGGTGGGTACTCAATCTGGTTGATTTCCAGCGATGTGTGTCCGCCTATTCGGAGCAGAGTCTTTGTGACCGCTGCTTCATAACTGCTGTTTCTCGCCAGAAACACAGGGCATCAAGCTCCAATCGGAGCTTGATACATATGCCCCAATATTTCTATATTATTGGACACATTTTATTGTTGTGAATTCTTTTTTTCTAATTTGTTCAATTGTGTAATTTTCCCATTGTGAAGTAATACTTTTTATTTTTATTTTAACATGTTTAGTTGTAATTGAGTTTTTTATTACAATGTTTTGTTACACACATTGTGTATTTTTGCCTATATAGAAACATGTTTAAAGGCAGCAGTGTGCTGCAAATTGGTTTCTAGTTAATGTGTTTCTAATGACTTGTTATACCAGCTGCAGAGAGTAATATATATGTATATGAAATCGCTCCTTTTGGTATATTTTTATATGTGAAATAGCAATAATCTGGGCTGGCAAACCTAAGTAGCTTTAAAACATAAAAACACACAGCCTAGCCCGATTCAAGGTAGTGGGAAAGAATTTAATAAAAGCACAGCCCTGCAAATATTGCACTTACAAGATTAAAAACAAAAAGATGCATATCACAGAAAAATCAGACGTTTTCACAGCTTCAAGCCAGGACACAGCACCGTTAATGCCTTACTGCCAGCAGTCTCTCACAATTTGGTGTTGCTTCTTTCGGTTAGTCCTATGACAGTATTAGGTAGCGGCTGTCCGTTTTGAGGCTTTGTATAGCTACACAGTCTGAATAGTACGTGAATGCTCAAAAATTGGTCACAGTGCTTCACTAAAGTACCCTACGCTTTTCATCTGCTTATACCGAGCAGACTTCTTCAGGGGTTAATACCTATATGGTATCTCTCTTGTCAATGAAAGCTTCATTTAAAACCACTGAGACCGGAAATTATGTAGGGGGAACCGGCTAAAATGCTGCATACATACCAGGTCCAAGAACGATACATTTTAGACACAAAGTTAACGTATAACAAAATGACAGTTATTTGAAAATGCTCACATAAACTTAAAAATTCGATTGCTAGAATGACTATTCATGCAACAACAACATAGTTATTTTGACAAGCAATTTCTTACTATCCCAGATGCGATCCAGGCCCTGGCGATCCGTAACACACCACAACTCTGTAGCCTACTAGCCTGTCACAGTGTCCGAACTGCTTGGTGGATGGTCTGCCATGGGGGTATGTGATGCGGACCATGGAGTTCTGCAACATTACAACTCTCACAGGGGCAGGTACCATATGATGAGTAAATGATGACACTCGCTGCTTCTCACTCAGCTGCATACGAGAAGAATTGCTAGCTATATAGTGCTAATCTGCTGCAGCTAGAGAGACGAAGAACACCGGATATATTTTAGTTCCATACAGTAAAGCAGTAGCGGTGCAGTGCTGAACCACGGTGGCAGAACGGCCTGTGTAAATATTATATCGACACACGGTCTGGACTAGAATACATCCTGATTGTGTTCTCTACAGTGCTCTAAATAGCATTAATGCTTCTCGTATGCAGATGAGTAATTGAGGTTGCACACTTCCCTTCTCAGCTGCATATGATAGATATGCGCATCAACATGTAAAAAAAAAAAAAAAAATCTCTATAGTTTCTTATGGCCCCCATAGAAGGTCTTGTGGGTCTTGGCTTGTCTCGTGGGTGGTGACAATGTGCATAGGCTGCTTCCCTGCTGGGACTCCTCAGAGCTAATCTAAGAAAAAAAAAAACCCCATAATTTATGCTTACCTGATAAATTTATTTCTCTTGTAGTGTATCCAGTCCATGGATCATCCATTACTTATGGGATATTCTCCTTCCCAACAGGAAGTTGCAAGAGGATCACCCAAGCAGAGCTGCTATATAGCTCCTCCCCTCACATGTCATATCCAGTCATTCGACCGAAACAAGACAAGAAAGGAGAAACCATAGGGTGCAGTGGTGACTGTAGTTTAATTAAAATTTTAGACCTGCCTTAAAAGGACAGGGCGGGCCGTGGACTGGATACATTACAAAAGAAATACATTTATCAGGTAAGCATAAATTATGTTTTCTCTTGTTAAGTGTATCCAGTCCACGGATCATCCATTACTTATGGGATACCAATACCAAAGCTAAAGTACACGGATGATGGGAGGGACAAGGCAGGTACTTAAACGGAAGTGACCACTGCCTGTAAAAAACCGTTTCTCCCAAAAATAGCCTCTGAAGAAGCAAAGTATCAAATTTGTTAAATTTGAAAAAGTATGAATCGCAGATCAAGACTCTGTCTCGTAAATCTGTTCAACAGAAGCCTCCTTCTAAAAAGGCCCAAGTGAAAACCACAGCTCTAGTAGAATGAGCTGTAATCCCTTCAGAAGGCTGCTGTCCAGCAGTCTCCTAAATGAATTATGCTTTTTAACCAAAAAGACAGAGAGGTTGCTGAAGTCCTTTGACCTCTCCTCTGTCCAGAACAGACAACAAACAAGGTGAATGTTTGATGAAAATCTGTAGTAGCTTGTAAGTAAAACTTTAAAGCACGAGCCACGTCCAAATTGTGTAATAGACGTTCCTTCCTTGAAGAAGGATTAGGATACAAGAACGGAACAACAATCTCTTGAGTGATATTCTTGTTAGATACCACCTTAGGTAAAAACCCAGGTTGGTACGCAGGACTACCTTATCCGTACGGAGGACCAGATAAGGAGAATCATATTGTAACGCAGATAACTCGGAGACTCTACGAGCCGAGGAAATAGCTACCAAGAAGGAACTTTCCAAGATAAAAGTTTGATATCTAAGGAATGAAAAAGGTTCAAACGGAACTCCTTGAAGAACCTTAAGAACCAGGTTTAAGCTCCATGGCGGAGCAACAGTTTTAAATACAGGCTTGGATCTAACCAAAGCCTGACCAAAAGCCTGAACGTCTAGAATACCTGCCAGACGCTTGTGCAAAAGAATAGACAGTAGAAATCTGTCCTTTTAAGGAACTAGCTGACAACCCTTTCTCAAAATAAACTTGGAGAAAAGATAATATCCTGGGAATCCAGACTTTACTCCATGAATAACCCTTGGATTCATAACAATAAGATATTTACACCATATCTATGTTAAATTTTCCTAGAGACAGGTTTTCATGCCTGTATTAAGGTATCAATGACTGACTCGGAGAAGCCATGCTTTGATAACATCAAACGTTCAGTCTCCAGGAAGTCCAACTCAGATTAGTTATATTTAGATGGTTGAAAGGACCCTGAGGTAGAGGGTCCTGTCTCAGAAGCAGAGACCGTGGTGGAAGGATGATATGTCCACCAGATCTGCATACCAGGTCCTGCGTGGCCACGCAGGCGCTGTCAAAAAACGCCAAAGCACTCTCCCGCTTGATCTTGTGCAAACACCTCCGTTGTAACAATTGTCCCATCTGACCTGCGGAAGGTCATACCCTTGGACAGATGGACCCGAGATAGTCACCAGAGAAGAGAATCTCTGATCTCTTGGTCCAGATTTAACAGGAGAACAAATCTGTTTAATCCCCGTTCCTCTGACTAAGCATGCATAGTTGCAGCGGTCTGAAATGTAGGCGTGCAAACGAAACTATGTCCCTTGCCACTACCATTAAGCCAATTACATTCCTGTACTTAGCCACCAAAGGGCACGGATGGAATGAAGAACACGGCAGAAATTTAGAAACTTTGACAACCTGGACTCCGTCAGGTAAATTTTTATTTCTACAAAATCAATCAGAATCCCTAGGAGGGAAACCCTTGAGATTGGGGATAGAGAACTCTTTCCTTGTTCACTTTCCCATACGATCTCAGAAATGCCAGTACTACGTCCGTATGAGACTTGGCAACTTGGATGTTTGACGCCTGTAACAGTATGTCGTCTCAATAAGGGGCCATTTCTATGCCCCGCGGCCTAAGGGCCGCCAAAGCGACCCCAGAACCTCCATAAAGATTCTTGGGGCTGTAGTTAACCCAAAGGAAAGAGCTGCAAACTGGTAATGCCTGTCTAGAAAGGCAAACATGAAAAACGATGGTGATCTTTATGCATCGTAATGTGAGGATAAGCATCCTTCAAATCCATTGTAGTCCTCTATTGACTCTCCTGGATCATAGTTAAGATGGTACGAATAGTTTCCAACTTAAATGATGGAATTCTAAGGAATTTGTTTAAGATCTTTAGATCCAAAATAGATCTGAAGGTTCCCTCTCTTTGGGAACCACAAACAGATTTGAGTAAAAATTATATCCCTGTTCCTCCCCTGGAACTGGATGGGTCTCGTACACAGTGTAAGAATTTCTCTTTCTTTATCCGGTTTGCAGATAATTGTGAAAGGTGAAATCTCCCCTTTATTTGGGGGGAAAAGTTTTGAAAACCAGAAGACATCTCTGGGATATAATTTCCAATGCCCAGGGGTCCTGGGCCTCTCTCTCTCTCCCACGCCTGGGCGAAAGATGAAAGTCTGCCCCCTACAGGATCCGTTACCGGATAGGGAGCCGTTTTACATGCTGTCTTAGAGGCAGCAGCAGGCTCCTTGGCCTGCTTATCTTTGTTCCAGGTCCGGTTGTCACCAGACAGTCTTGGACTGAGCAAAAGTTCCCTCTTAATTTGCCTTAGAGGAAATTGATGCCACGCCTACCTTGAAAATTCGAAAGGCACGAAATTAGACTTTTTTGGCCCTTGATTTGGACCTGTCCTGAGGAAGGGCATTACCCTTTCCTTCAGAGATATTAGCAATAATCTCCTTCAAACCAGGGCCGAATAGGGTCTGCCCCAAGAAGGGAAATTAAGTAGCTTATTTAGTAAGTCATGACAGCTGACCATAATATAAGCCATAGCGCTGTGCGCGCCAGCATAGTAAAAAACAGAATTCTTAGCCGTTAGTTTAGTCAAGAAAAACAAGGCATCAGAAACAAGGAATTGGCTAGCTTAAGTGCCCTAAGCTTGTCAAGTATTCATCCAATGGAGTCGCTACCTGAAAAGCCTCATCCAGAGACTCAAAACAGAATGCCGCAGCAGCAGTGACAAAAGCAATGCATGCAAGGGGCTGCAGGATAAAACCTTGTTGAATAAACATTTTCCTAAGGTAGCCCTCTTATTTTGTTATCCATTGGATCTAAAAAAGCACAACTGTCCTTGACAGGATAAGTGGTACGCTAGCTAGAGTAGAAACTCTTCTCTCCACCTTAGGAACTGTCTGCCATAAGTCCCGTGTGGTGGCCACTATTACAAACATTTTTCTAAAAATAGGAGGGGAAGAGAACGACACACCTGGTCTATCCTATTCCTAATTAATAATTTTAGTAAACCTCTTTAGGTATTGGAAAAACATCAGTACACACCGGCACTGCATAGTATTTATCCAGTCTACACAATTTCTCTGGCACTGCGATTGCACACAGTCATTCAGAGCAGCTAAAACCTCCCTGAGCAACAAGTGGAGGTTCTCAAGCATAAATTTTAAATGTAGAAATATCAGAATCAGGTTAAATCATCTTCCCTGAGTCAAAAATATCACCCACAGACCGAAGCTCCCCAGCTTCTGCATATTATGAGGCAGTATCAGACATGGTTCTTAAAGCATCTGTATGCTCTGTAACTACCCCCAGAGCTATCTTGCTTTCCTTTAATTTCAATGTGTGAGAACAGCAAATGGATCTTAGTTACTTCTGCTAAGATCATAGAAAAACGCAGGCAGATTCTTCTTCCAAATACTGCCTGAGATAAACAGCACACTCCGGTGCCATTTAAAAATAACAAACTTTTGATTGAAGAAATAAACTAAGTATAAAACACCACAGTCCTCTCCCGACCTCCTTCTATGTTGAGAGTTGCAAGAGAATTACTGGATATGACATGTGAGGGGAGGAGCTATATAGCAGCTTTGCTTGGGTGATCCTCTTGCAACTTCCTGTTGGGAAGGAGAATATCCCATAAGTAATGGATGATCGGTGGACTGGATACACTTAACAAGAGAAAAAACTTTTTTGAGGGATGGGTGGGGGTAATGAAGAGAGGGGGTACTCATAAATGAAAACCCTAATCAAGGGGTATGGGAGAAAAAAAAGGTTGGGAACCACTGCTCTACAGCATTAAAAAACTTGTTGCCAGGTATAATAAAATTACACATATTACAAGTTTTTTTTCTACATGGATTAATGCTTAGTTGTGATGTTAACCAATTAGAAGCTGATACTGCTGTTTTAGTAGTTTTCAATTTAGATGGCACTAAAACTGTTTAAGATCCTTGTTTTTCCTATAGACAACATGTCCCCTAATAGAGTATTTAATATAGGCTTCTTGCTTTAAAATATTCCAATGTTCATATAAGGTTTTTCATATTAGACCTGCTCCTTCTGAGTATGTAGTTATAAACAACGGATCTTCCTGCCTTTCGACTTTATTTTGTTTGTTTTGATTGCTTATCCTTTCTGATTTCGGGATTAATAGTTGTTTTCTATCAATACGATCATTTTTATCTTTGGCTTTATTTAACCACTCTTCTATGTATCCTTTTCCCCCTAATTTATTAGATAGTATTTCTGCCTCCATTTGAAAGTCAGAGCCCTTAGTTCAATTTCTCTTAAAGGCATTGATATTGTCCTAGGGGTACATTTTGGATCCACTTTATTAGGTGTCCACTGTTGGCATTTAAGAAATTGTTGCGGTCAGTTTATTTTCTGTAGTTTTTACATGCAATTCTATCTATTTACGAAGTTAGGTCTAAGAAGTCAATACAGTTATCTGAAATTAAACTGGTAAATTGCAAATTAAATGAATTATTGTTTAGATGAGACACCAAATCGTGATCATCCTGCCTAGTGCCCCTCCCCAAACAATAAGCAGATCGTCAATGTACCTGTAATAGTGTTTGATATTAATTAGAAAGGGATTATTAGACCAGATAAGGTTCTCTTCAAATTCGCTCATATAAATATTCGCATATGAGGGTGCCATGGTGGTACCCATGGCAGTACCTTGTATTTGCTGATAAAATTTATTGTCAAACAAAAAACAGTTGTGGTCTAGAATAAACTGAATTCCTTCTAATATAAATGAAATATGTTTTTCTGACATGTTCCACTTAGCACAGTGCTATTGCTTCAATTCCTCTGTGATGGGGAATGGAGGTGTACAAAGACGATACATCACAAGAGATCCACAAGGACCCATACCCCTAGCGAAGACCCTCAAATTTTTTTTATAACATCCATAGTATCTCTCACATAAGACTTGATATTCTTTACTATAGGTTGTAAATAACCATCAATATATTTTGATAAATGGTCAGTTACTGAGTCGATACCAGAAATAATAGGTCTCCCATGGGGGTTTACCAGATCCTTGTGGATCTTTGGAAGATGATAAAATATAGGGGTTCTTGGATTTGGCTCAGAAATATATTTGAATTCATCTTCATTTAGAATTTTGTCATTTTTTGCTTTACTTAATAATTTGTGTAGTTATTTATTATAACTATCTATAGGATTGACAGATTATGATTTATAGGTGGTTCTGCAATTCAATAAATTGTAGGCATCTTTCAAAAATGTAGCCCTATTTTGAATTACAAGGCCACCACCCTTGTCAGCTTGTCTAAATACAAGATCTGGGTTGGTGGACAAAGATGTTAATGCCAGTCTCTCTTGTTTCGTTAAGTTATCAGTATATTTTTGGGCCTTTAGAACTTTTTTACTATTCAAAATTTTATTTAGATCCTGTCACTAGTTGGTTAAATATTGGGGTATATTGTCCCTGAGAGGAAATAGGATTACAATTGGAAGGATGCTTTAATTTAGAATGAGCTATATGTGGCTCCTCTTCATGTACACTTAATTGTAAAAGTTTCTCCAGAGCAATATCTGTTGATTTCTGATTATCCCCCATTGAACTGTTTATTTCCCTATTCTCATAATTCGCATTATTAAAAGCAGTGTCTTTTCTAGGCTTTGTAGAATTACCACATAAGCCCAATCATTGGTCTCTAGTGTTTTTGCACAGATATTAGTAGTGTCATATTTGGCAAAGTGTCTTTTAAAGTGACATGAAACCCACAATTTTTCTTTCATGATTCAGATAGACAATACAATTTTAAACAACTTTCCAATTTACTGTAATTATTTAATTTGCTTCCTTCTCTTGTTATCCTTTGCTGAAAGGTTTATCTAGGCAAGCTCAGGAGCAGCAGAGAATCTAGGTTCTACCTGTTGATTGGTGGCTGAATATATATATATCGATTGTGAGTGGCTCACCCATGTGTTCAGTTTGAAACCATTAGGGCATTGCTGCTTCTTCAACAAGTTATACCAAGAGAATTAAACAAATTAGATAATAGAAGTAAATTAGAAAATTGTTTAAAATTGTATTTTCTATCTGAATCATGATAGAAAAAAAATTGGGTTTCATGTCCCTCTAAGTGTTAACTTTCTTATGTAGTTCTGCAAATCAATATGTGTTACATTTGTTTGGTCTAGTTTTAGGTGCAAAACTAAGACCTTTCTGTAATAAAGAACTACATAAGAAAGTTAACACTTAAAGGACACTTTGCCAAATATAACAATACTCATATCAGTGCAAAAACACAGAACTACATAAGAAAGGTTTTCGAAGCCTCAAAATGGAGAGCCGCTACCTAATACCATCATAGGACTAACCAGGAGAAGCAGCACCAAATTGTGAGAGACTGCACCCCTTTTTCCTGAAGGACTGTTGGTGGTAAGGCATTAACAGAGCTGTGTCCTTGCTGGAAGCTGTGAAAACGTCTGATATTTTTGTGATATGCATCTTTTTTGTTTTTAATCTATTAAGTACAATATTTGCAGGGCTGTGCATTTATTAAATTCTTTCCCTGATATGCTGTGTGTTTTTATGCTTTATAGTTCTCCTCTTTCACCTGGGACTAAGGCACCCGTTGTTTAAACATAGCAGCAAACGAGGAGAGGATCTGGAATATTGCTTCTTTGGAGTGTTCACCTGGAACGGATTGGAACATTGCAGTCTCCTCTACTTGTGTTTGTTACCGTTTGCACAGCAGGATACAAACACGCAAGTACTGTAATTACATTTGTTTACACAGACTCCAAATGAACATACCTTATGGAAAGGTTATGAGCTTTTTTATTTTTATATTCATTTTTTTAAACTTTTTTATTTGTTTATTATATATTTTCAAACCTAATTAGCTTATTTGACTTATTATTTACACAAAGTCTCCCTTATCTTATTTCTCAATGTTTTATCAAACATCAATAAATAGATAGAACAAAGGAAAATCAACATTATACTATCTCTTTGTCACACACCCCACTGGGAGCATGATTTCTTCTAAACCTTCTAGTTTTTCTATAACTAGTACATAAGTTACTGTAATTTTAAGTATAGGTGTGGATACAACAGGCAAGATCAGCTATTTCAAATGACAACATAAAGGTAAATACGTTTTTAAAAACAATTTAATGCATTCTAGCAGACAAAATAGATCTTTGGGAACACATTAACAGGCCATGAAACCCAACAGGGATGTCAAGTCTATACAGCATCGCTACCGGGACTCCAAAATGGAACTAAAAAGAAAGCTCTCAAGGGAGAACCAATATTTAACAGGGACCTGTGGCAGTCCTGAAATGATCGTTGAATATTCCCGATGGGAGGAAATGCTGCGTCCCAGCATCTCCGAGGTGGCCATAGTCGGTATCGGAGGAGTCGATACCGGGAACCTGCCACTCTCATCTGACCGTAAGCTCATTTAATAATCTCTTTACATCAAAAATAAATATTATTTAAGGATATGATTAACACAATTACGTTTTTTTATTCATTATTACGTAAACACATTCACAATTACCTTGCGAAAGTTGCATTTCACAAAAAGGCATCACATTAGTATCTAGTCTACAGATTAGGTGTGCATTTAAACAGACTGAAAGCAAACGCAAAAACACATTCAGATTGACCATATAGATATCAGAAACACGGTTTGGAAAATGCGGAAATCGTATTGATTGCTTTTGCTTACAATAGAATTACAAAGGCAGCCGCATTAGTACTTTCAAATTCAACATTTACATCTTTATTTGGAACTGTGCTAATATCTCAATTTCTTTCTTTTTACAATATACAGAGTCTGAGCCCGAGGAGAAGACAGCACAGCACCCACAGGCTCCTCCTTCACCCAGGTATGAGAGTGGTGCAGATGACTCACCACCTCGGGGAGACATGGAAGACATCCCTCTACCCTCATCCTCTGAAGAAGTCCCTGCTGCAGAAGAGATCCCTGCAGCAGCCCCTCCTGCACCAGCAGCCCGCCGTGCACCAGCAGCTACTCAGGAGGAGATACCAGCAGAGATAGCAGAGCTGCAGATATTAAAAGATTTTCTTGAAGAGATGCGTGCCTCCTGGAGGGAACAGGTGGAAAGCAGAGTCCAGCTGATGGAAGCAATTAATGATATTCGCCAAGACCAAAGAGAAATCTTGAGTACTTTTATGGATATATTGCAGGTCCTCCGGGAGGCGCATAACGCACCATCTGCTGCTGCCCCATCTGCTGCTGGACCATCTGATCCTGGGCCATCTGCTGCTGGACCATCTGCTCCTGGCCCTCCTCCATCTTATTCTCAATCTCCTCCTCAGCCGGGTGATCCCAGTACTCCTCCTTCCCCTCTTCCCCAAACATCTCCTATAAGAACTCGTCAGAGGGGGCAGTTGCCTCCCCAGAGCCTCAGTCTCATGGGAAGAGTGGAAGAGGAAGTAATTTTATTTTTTATATTTTTAGTTATTTAATGTGTAATGGATAGGTATGTGATGATGTGGTCTTCTTACACTTTTGGAGCACACTCTGTATATAATCTGCTTCTATGGGACCGGGTCCATGGAGGCAGATTGTTTGCAGAGTGTGTTTTACAAGTGTGTGGAGACCACATCATCACATACCTATCCTTGTTGATTACATTGATAGGTTTCTGTGATGTGATGTCCAAAATGTTTCCCTAATCTCAAACAAAATGACCATTACAATTATACATGATGGCATATCACTGATGTCAACAATACAGCTTAAAAGGACAGTCCTAACATTCATTATTGTTGGTTACGAAGAAAACACTTTATTACGCATTATCAAGTTTTGAAAAACAAGACTTAGAGAAATACACGTTTTTACTTCTGTGATTAAGATACATTATAGTGTTTGAATTATTTAAGAAAGACATTTCATTTAGAAGGAATCTGGTTTAATGTCCTTTTAAGAGTTACATTAGAAATATATGCTCACAGTAATATATTTGGAGATTAACAATTTGGAAGTCATACATGACACAATACTGAGCATTTACATTAAAGGGACAGTATACACTCATTTTCATAGAACTGCATGTAAAAGACACTACTATAAAGAACAAGATGCCCAGATACTGATATAAAAATCCATGATAAAATGGTTTAAAGACTTACTTAGAAACTCTGTTTATCTATGTTGAAAAGTTAGCTGGAAAGCCTAGTGCAAGTGGGGAATAAGACACTCCCCACTCCCCCTTCTTTTGCAAATGAAAAGACCCTTTACACAAACAGGAGCAAGCTGGAGAAGGTAGCTGACGGTATTCACATCAAACTTTGGGGCTTGGTTAGTAGTCTGAAAATCAGAGCAATGTTATTTAAAAATAAGCAAAACTATACATTTAAAATAAAAAAAAAAGTTTATGGGCTATATAAATAGATCATCTACAAAACATATATGCTAAGAAAAAATGACTGTATAATGTCCCTTTAAGAAAAAAGATCAGGACATAACATCTAGAATAAGTAGGCATCTCATATATATATCATATGATAAAGGTCAAGGCATATTGATTACTTGATTCAAATACAAAAGCGCATCTTTAGGAATTAGATATGTAGAAAATTCAACACAACACAGTAATTATATATAAAAAGGAAAATATTGTTGACAAACATATTAAACAAGATGGAGTATATTCATGGATTTGCACTTGCCTCAAAATATATTATGCATGAAAAACATATTGGCCTCTATTTATCAAGCTGTCAACCGCAAATATGCTGGAATTCCACAGCGTATTTGTGGCGAGGCTGATTCGCCATAGTTATCAAGCCCTACAGACCGGCAAAAGTAGAATATAGTGACGTAACATACGATCCGCCGGACTCAGTCCAACACAGAACGATGGCTACGTCACTACAGATGTTCCGAACGCAAGTTCGGCACAATCTGACTACTTTTGGAAGTTATCAAAGAACAACCAGGTACGCTCGGCCTGGAGGCGGCGGATCCCATAGGAATCAATGGGAGTCTGACAGCAGCGAAACTCATGTTCGCTGCTGCCCAATATCCCATTGATTCCTATGGGAAGTGTCTGCACCTAACACCCTAACATGTACCCCGAGTCTAAACACCCCTAATCTGCCCCCCCTACACTGCCACCACCTACTTTATACTTATTAACCCCTAAACCGCCGCCCCAACACCGCTGCCACCTACATTATACTTATTAACCCCTAAACAGCTGCTCCCAGACCCCGCCATAACTATAATAAATGTATTAACCCCTAAACCGCCGCTCCGGACCCCAAAGTAATCAGCTCTTTTACCTGTAAAAAAATAAATACACCCCCCAACATTAAAACCCACCACCCACACACCAAACCTTACTCTAAAACCCACACAAACTCCCCTTAAAAAAACCTAACACTAACCCCCTGAAGATCACTCTACCATGAGCCGTCTTCACGCAGCCAGGCCTAAGTCCTCAACGAATCCGGGCAAAGTGGTCCTCCAGTTGGGCAGAAGTCTTCATCCAATCTGGCCAGAAGAGGTCCTCCAGATGGGCAGTAGTCTTCATCCAAGCGGCATCTTCTATCTTCTTCCATCCGACGAGGAGTGGCACCATCTTGAAGACATCTGACACGGAGCATCCATCCATCCCGATGACTAAACGACGAATGACGGTTCCTTTAAATTATGTCATCCAAGATGGCGTCCCTTGAATTCCGATTGGCTGATAGGATTCTATCAGCCAATCGGAATTAAGGTAGGAAAAAGTTCAATCCAATTGGCTGATCCAATCAGCCAATAGGATTGACCTTGCATTCTATTGGCTGTTCCAATCAGCCAATAGAATACGAGGTCAATCCGATTGGCTGATTTCAGACTTAGGTTTAGGGGTTAATAGATATAATTTAGGTGGCGGTAGTGTAGGGGGGCAGATTAGTGGTTAATAAATGTAATGTAGGTGGCGGTGGGACCCGGGAGTGGCGGTTTAGGGGTTAAACATTTTATCTAGTCGCGGCAGGGTCCGGGATCGGCAGGATAGGGGTTAATAACTTTATGTAGGTGGCAGCGGTATAGGGGCAGCAGATTAGGGGTTAATAGGTATAATGTAGGTGGCAGCGGGGTCCAGGAGCGGCGGTTTAGGGGTTAATATGTTTATTATAGTTGCGGCGGGTCCGGGAGTGGCGGTTTAGGGGTTAATATATTTATTATAGTTGCGGCGGGGTCCGGGAGCGGCGGTTTAGGGGTTAATATATTTATTATAGTTGCGGCGGGTCCGGGAGTGGCTGTTTAGGGGTTAAAAAGTTTATTTAGGTGCGGTTGGCTCCAGTATAGGGGGTAAAACAGTATAGTTTAGTGTGGGTGCTTAGTGACAGGGTAGCAAGAAAGCTGCGAATAAGCCGAAGAGCAGCGAGATCGATGACTGTCAGTTAACAACAGTCTGCTGCTCATCGCACCGTACTTGGTGTGCGGCTTTTTGACAGCTTTCTTGATAAATTTGGTGAACGTATTCAGGTCCGCGGCGGCGATGTTAGGCGAGCTTAGGCGAGCGTATTGGGGCCGGCGAATGCAGGTAAGTAGATAGCTTGATAACTAGAGGCCATTGCCTTCATTTGTTTCTTCAATGAGACAGCCATCAAAAGAGATTTTTGTGATCTTTATCAGCTATGGTTCAACAATGTACATGATTGACACAATCCATAATCGTCATGGTTTTAAACTTGTCTTCTCATTCGCAAACATGGGTTACGTGCAAAATCAAATATTGCGGGACAACCTAATCCAAACAGACGGATTTAACACCTTGGCATGTGATGTCTTAAGCAACATGGCGCATCCGAGATCGCGTAAAAATGTCAGCCAATAAAAGGCGCATCCAAGATCGCGTACAAACGGCATCCAATCCATGAACTCATTTTACAGCTTGGCATGTGACGTCTTAAGCAACATGGCGCATCCGAGATTGCGTAAAAATGTCAGCCAATCAAAGGCGCATCCGAGATCACGTAAAAACAGCAACCAATCCAAGAACTCATTTTACAGCTTGGCATGTGACGTCTTAAGCAACATGGCGCATCCGAGATCGCATAAAAATGTCAGCCAATCAAAGGCGCATCCAAGATCGCGTAAAAACGGCATCCAATCCAAGAACTCATTTTACACCTTTGCATGTCAATAAGAAACGTATTTACATTTTAAAAACTAGTATGTGCTATATTGTTATCTATGAATGTCACTCTAGATAACGTAATACTGTGATATATGAAATAGAATCCATTGTTGGTAATAAGGATATATTTCATTAGAATTTGAGGATTATTAACTATTTAGCAAGCATTTTATGTTACACGATTATGTACGACATTGCAATTTGAACTTCATTTTCAAATTTAATTTTAATCTTTTGATGAAATGTGTTTAGAGGTAATCTCAAGAGCAAAAAAATATGAATATATAACTGCTGATTGGTGGCTACATATATATACCGATTGTCATTGGTTCACCTATGTGTTCATTTAGAAACCAGTAGTGCCCTGCTGCTCCTTAAACAAATGATACAAAGAGACCGAAGCAAATTTGAGAATTTATGGAAAGAAAATTATTTAAAAATGTTATACATAAATGAGAAAATAGATTATTGTGTTTCAGGTCCCTTTAAATGAGATATAATGTTATGAGATACATTATGAAAATCTGGATTGGTTATACATTATATGTTACCTATAGCTATGGTGTCCATATTTTCACTTTAACCCTTTGGCTGCTAAGCCATTTCCCACCTGGGTGCTAATATTTTATTTTTTTTATTTATTTTTTAGACCCCCAATACTTACACTGTTGGAAAGGTTAAGCGATTACCTTTCCAACAATGGGTCTTGGGGGTCTGTAGCTGCTTAGATGCCTGAGATACAGGCTTCTAAGCAACATGCCCCCTCCTCCTATACTTAACATTGTTAAGTATAAATAAAGTTGCGCGGTGACGTCATCACGTAATTGCACGTGATGTCACCGTGCATCATGTGAAGCCCCGGCGATGCCTGTCACTCTACAGGCACGATTGCCGGGATAGGAGCAGTAAGGAGCCCCCAGATCTCCCTCAAGGTGGGAGAATGCTCATGACGGCTCTGAGCCGTCATTAGCACTCAAAGGGTTAAAAAGGACACATGAGAAATACATATGTCAGGGATGTTTTCAGATATGTTTAAAGATTTATTTTGAATAAAAATAATGACAAATGTATTTATCAGATGTGTCACTTATTCAAGTTGAAATATGGTGATCCTACCTATAGCAATATATCGATGGATCATTAAAGAGAAACAATAATAAGAGAAAGATATTAATCAGCTAAAATATGCACATTACACACAGTGATTGCTTTTGTTAGACTACTACAATAAGATATAAGTGAAATTGGAATACATGTGCTGTCAACATTCAAATAATAGTCTGTTTTAAACATATTATATGTCTATGTTGATGTAAAAAGGACAGAAATACATTATAAATTATATCCATTCCTTAAGAATTGTGATCAGCATCACTTAAAGTTTAGGATTCACAGAGAGGATACTATTTCCATCAAATTCATAATTTACATTGATTATCTCAGTTTAATAATCTTGGGATCATTTGTTAAAGATGCATCAATTCACGATCACGAATAGTTCAGAAATGAACACATGGATGAGCCAACAACAACCAATATATATATATACAACCAACAATCAACATCTAGAACCTCAGCTCTCTGCTACTCATGATCTTGCAAAGATAAACCTTTCTGCAAAGTATATCAAGAAAATTAAGCAAATTAAATAAGAGATGTAAATATTAAATTTATTGACAATTGTATTATATATCTGAATCATGAAAGACTATTTATTGGTTTCATGTCACTTTAAGGATTAACCACTTACAATATAGATTTTAATAAATGACATGAATAAAGAGAACAAATAAAATATTAATGACATTTTTTTTATTATTATGTCATAAAACATAAAGAAATAAGATAATGTTACAAAAAGTCATATTGATAAATCAGCCCCATTGGAGCCATCTGACAAGGTTAAAGAGTGCATCCCAGTCCTTGGAGGGAGTTGACAAGGGCCAACAAAGGCCAACACATTCCCATTGGAACCATCTGACAAGTTGAAATAGTGCATCACAGTCCTTGGAGGGAGTTGACAAGGGCCAACACAGCCCCATTGGAGCCATCTGACAAGGTGAAAGAGTGCATCACAGTCCTTGGAGGCAGTTGACAAGGGCCAACAAATGCCAACACAGCCCCATTGGAGCCATCTGACAAGGTGAAATAGTGCATCACAGTCCTTGGAGAGAGTTGACAAGGGCCAACACAGCCCCATTGGAGCCATCTGACAAGTTGAAATAGTGCATCACAGTCCTTGGAGGGAGTTGACAAGGGTCAACACAGCCCCATTGGAGCCATCTGACAAGGTGAAAGAGTGCATCACAGTCCTTGCAGGGAGTTGACAAGGGCCAACAAAGGCCAACACAGCCCCATTGGAGCCATCTGACAAGTTGAAATAGTGCATCACAGTCCTTGGAGGGAGTTGACAAGGGCCAACAAATGCCAACACAGCCCCATTGGAGCCATCTGACAAGGTGAAATACTGCATCACAGTCCTTGGAGGGAATTGACAAGGGCCAACACAGTCCCATTGAAGCCATCTGACAAGTTGAAATAGTGCATCACAGTCCTTGGAGGGAGATGACAAGGGCCAACAAAGGCCAACACAGCCCCATTGGAGCCATCTGACAAGGTGAAAGAGTACATCACAGTCCTTGGAAGGAGTTGACAAGGGCCAACACAGCCCCATTGGAGCCATCTGACAAGTTGAAAAAGTGCATCACAGTCCTTGGAGGGAGTTGACAAGGGCCAAAAAGGCCAACACAGCCCCATTGGAGCCATCTGACAAGGTTAAATAGTGCATCACAGTCCTTGGAGGTAGTTGACAAGGGCCAACACAGCCCCAATGGAGCCATCTGACAAGTTGAAATAGTGCATCACAGTCCTTGGAGGGAGTTAACAAGGGCCAACACAGCCCCATTGGAGCCATCTGACAAGATGAAAGAGTGCATCACAGTCCTTGGAGGGAGTTAACAAGGGCCAACAAACGCCAACGCAGCCCCATTGGAGCCATCTGACAAGTTGAAATATTGCATCACAGTCCATCGAGGGAGTTGACAAGTGCCAACAAAGGCCAACACAGCCCCATTGGAGGCATCTGACACGGTGAAAGAGTGCATCACAGTCCTTGGATGGAGTTGACAAGGGCCAACACAGCCCCATTGGAGCCATCTGACAAGATGAAAGAGTGCATCACAGTCCTTGGAGGGAGTTAACAAGGGCCAACAAACGCCAACGCAGCCCCATTGGAGCCATCTGACAAGTTGAAATATTGCATCACAGTCCATCGAGGGAGTTGACAAGTGCCAACAAAGGCCAACACAGCCCCATTGGAGGCATCTGACACGGTGAAAGAGTGCATCACAGTCCTTGGAGGGAGTTGACAAGGGCCAACAAAGGCCAACACAGCCCCATTGGAGCCATCTGACAAGGGGAAATAGTGCATCACAGTCCTTGGAGGGAGTTGACAAGGGCACCAACACAGCCCCATTGGAGCCATCTGACAAGTTGAAATAGTGCATCACAGTCCTTGGAGGGAGTTGACAAGGGCCAGCAAAGGCCAACACAGCCCCATTGGAGCCATCTGACAAGGTGAAATAGTGCATCACAGTCCTTGGAGGGAGTTTACAAGGGCCAACAAAGGCCAACACAGCCCTATTGGAGCCATCTGACAAGTTGAAATGCTGCATCACAGTCCTTGGAGGGAATTGACAAGGGCCAACACAGTCCCATTAAAGTCATCTGACAAGTTGAAATAGTGCATCACAGTCCTTGGAGGGAGCTGACAAGGGCCAACAAAGGCCAACACAGCCCCATTGGAGCCATCTGACGAGGTGAAAGAGTGCATCACAGTCCTTGGAAGGAGTTGACAAGGGCCAACACAGCCCCATTGGAGCCATCTGACAAGTTGAAATAGTGCATCACAGTCCTTGGAGGGAGTTGACAAGGGCCAACAAAGGCCAACACAGCCCCATTGGAGCCATCTGACAAGTTCAAATAGTGTATCACAGTCCTTGGAGGGAGTTGACAAGGGCCAACAAATGCCAACACAGCCCCATTGGAGCCATCTGACAAGGTGAAATAGTGCATCACAGTCCTTGGAGGTAGTTGACAAGGGCCAACACAGCCCCAATGGAGCCATCTGACAAGTTGAAATAGTGCATCACAGTCCTTGGAGGGAGTTAACAAGGGCCAACACAGCCCCATTGGAGCCATCTGACAAGATGAAAGAGTGCATCACAGTCCTTGGAGGGAGTTAACAAGGGCCAACAAACACCAACGCAGCCCCATTGGAGCCATCTGACAAGTTGAAATATTGCATCACAGTCCATCGAGGGAGTTGACAAGTGCCAACAAAGGCCAACACAGCCCCATTGGAGGCATCTGACATGGTGAAAGAGTGCATCACAGTCCTTGGATGGAGTTGACAAGGGCCAACACAGCCCCATTGGAGCCATCTGACAAGTTGAAATAGTGCATCACAGTCCTTGGAGGGAGTTGACAAGGGCCAACAAAGGCCAACACAGCCCCATTGGAGCCATCTGACAAGTTGAAATATTGCATCACAGTCCTTTGAGGGAGTTGACAAGGGCCAACAAAGGCCAACACAGCCCCATTGGAGCCATCTGACAAGGTGAAAGACTGCATCACAGTCCTTGGAAGGAGTTGACAAGGGCCAACACAGCCCCATTGGAGCCATCTGACAAGTTGAAATAGTTCATCACAGTCCTTGGAGGGAGTTGATAAGGGCCAACAAAGGCCAACACAGCCCCATTGGAGCCATCTGACAAGGTGAAATAGTACATCACAGTCCTTGGAGGGAGTTGACAAGGGCACCAACACAGCCCCATTGGAGCCATCTGACAAGTTTAAATAGTGCATCACAGTCCTTGGAGGGAGTTGACAAGGGCCAACACAGCCCCATTGGAGCCATCTGACAAGTTGAAATAGTGCATCTCAGTCCTTGGAGGGAGTTGACAAGGGCCAACAAAGGCCAACACAGCCCCATTGGAGCCATCTGACAAGGTGAAAGAGTGCATCACATTCCTTGGAGGGAGTTGACAAGGGTCAACACAGCCCCATTGGAGCCATCTGACAAGGTGAAAGACTGCATCACAGTCCTTGGAGGGAGTTGACAAAGGCTAACACAGCCCCATTGGAGCCATTTGACAAGGTGAAATAGTGCAACAGGCACAACAAAAAAACAAAAAAGGCCAAATGGCAACAAAAATGCAAACAAAGTAACATGTGGATGGAAGATTCGTATCTGCACCCTCGGAGCATCTCCGGATCGTCATCTTATGGGGCATCAGCATGACCCTCATTGTCCTGAGCATTACCAGCTGCGGATTCATGCATTGACTCTAAACGCAGAACGCGCTCTAGAGTCAAGCGCTGCATCCGCAGCTGGGTATGCATGGTGTTGTGCATCCTTCCCAGCAACACATTGTTCCTCATTAACCATGCTGAGTCACAACCTAAACAAAAATAAAGTATGAAAATTATTGTTAATTCCAGCACATAATAAAAAGAGAGCAAAGAGACATTGTAATAATAAAAATCATTATTATAATTAAATATTATATTTAGAAGATTTACACATGAAATATGTTCTTCATAGATAAACCATTAAAGGGACAGTTTACTCAAAAATGTTCTCCCCTTTAATTGGTTCACAATGATCCACTTTACCTGCTTGAGTTTATTAAATTGTTTATAAGTATTTCCATTGTCCTTACATTGGCATCTGAAATAGTTTATTTAGCCTGTGGTATCCACACCTATCCTTAAACCTTTTGGCCTCGAGGCCAAGCTGTGTAAACACAGCAATCAGAAGAAATTACACTCCCAGTGGGTTATAGAAGAGATAAGGTAATAAAAAGTTAATTTTCATTTGTTCTATCCAAGTATTGGTGATTGGTATATGGAGTGATATGAGATAAAGAAGAATATATATTTTCAAAATGGGATAAAGTAATGAGTAGAAATGTGCGATTCATTTCGGATCGATTCTGAAATTCGGCTTAATTCGTAAAATTCAGGATTCGGATTATTTCGAATTTCCGATTTAAAATAGTGCCGAATCTACCGAATAAATCCGAATTAGTTTGGATTTATTCGCATTTATTCGGTAGATTCGGATGGCCATGGATTACACTAGTATTGTACAGTATATTAGGTTATATCACTCTGCTATGGGTTACACCTATTATACAGTACATAATACTAGTCTAATACACAATGCATCCCACCTAACCTTTACCGAGATTCCGAATTTCCGAACCGAATCGAACTGAAACCAGCCGAATTTATTCAAATCTGAATGAATCCAAAACGAATCTGAACCGATTTGATTCAAATTTTTCCGAATTCGAAATGATCCGAACCGAAATTCGAAAAAATCTGAATCGATCCGAACCGAACCAAATTTTTTCGCCATGCACATGTCTAGTAATGAGATCTGATACACCTATCACCTACAAGTTCAAACCATTTTATTAGGCTGTGGCTTGAAAACACAAAATGAGCTAATTCATATACACAAAGAAGTCTTAAAAAGCAAATCACATACATTTTATACTCTGCAGCTGGTACAAAAACTAATTGTAAACACATTAAGGGATAAACTATTTTATAGTATACTGTCCCTTTAAGATCTTAACACAAATCAAAGCCCTCTCAATCTTGAAAAAACATAATTTATGTAAGAACTTACCTGATAAATTCATTTCTTTCATATTAACAAGAGTCCATGAGCTAGTGACGTATGGGATATACATTCCTACCAGGAGGGGCAAAGTTTCCCAAACCTTAAAATGCCTATAAATACACCCCTCACCACACCCACAAATCAGTTTAACGAATAGCCAAGAAGTGGGGTGATAAGAAAAAAAGTGCGAAGCATATAAAATAAGGAATTGGAATAATTGTGCTTTATACAAAAAAATCATAACCACCACAAAAAAGGGTGGGCCTCATGGACTCTTGTTAATATGAAAGAAATGAATTTATCAGGTAAGTTCTTACATAAATTATGTTTTCTTTCATGTAATTAACAAGAGTCCATGAGCTAGTGACGTATGGGATAATGACTACCCAAGATGTGGATCTTTCCACACAAGAGTCACTAGAGAGGGAGGGATAAAATAAAGACAGCCAATTCCTGCTGAAAATAATCCACACCCAAAATAAAGTTTGACAAAAAACATAAGCAGAAGATTCAAACTGAAACCGCTGCCTGAAGAACTTTTCTACCAAAAACTGCTTCAGAAGAAGAAAATACATCAAAATGGTAGAATTTAGTAAAAGTATGCAAAGAGGACCAAGTTGCTGCTTTGCAGATCTGGTCAACCGAAGCTTCATTCCTAAACGCCCAGGAAGTAGATACTGACCTAGTAGAATGAGCTGTAATTCTTTGAGGCGGAATTTTACCCGACTCAACATAGGCAAGATGAATTAAAGATTTCAACCAAGATGCCAAAGAAATGGCAGAAGCTTTCTGGCCTTTCCTAGAACCGGAAAAGATAACAAATAGACTAGAAGTCTTACGGAAAGATTTCGTAGCTTCAACATAATATTTCAAAGCTCTAACAACATCCAAAGAATGCAATGATTTCTCCTTAGAATTCTTAGGATTAGGACATAATGAAGGAACCACAATTTCTCTACTAATGTTGTTGGAATTCACAACTTTAGGTAAAAATTCAAAAGAAGTTCGCAACACCGCCTTATCCTGATGAAAAATCAGAAAAGGAGACTCACACGAAAGAGCAGATAATTCAGAAACTCTTCTAGCAGAAGAGATGGCCAAAAGGAACAAAACTTTCCAAGAAAGTAATTTAATGTCCAATGAATGCATAGGTTCAAACGGAGGAGCTTGAAGAGCTCCCAAAACCAAATTCAAACTCCATGGAGGAGAAATTGACTTAATGACAGGTTTTATACGAACCAAAGCTTGTACAAAACAATGAATATCAGGAAGAATAGCAATCTTTCTGTGAAAAAGAACAGAAAGAGCGGAGATTTGTCCTTTCAAAGAACTCGCGGACAAACCCTTATCTAAACCATCCTGAAGAAACTGTAAAATTCTCGGTATTCTAAAAGAATGCCAAGAAAAATGATGAGAAAGACACCAAGAAATATAAGTCTTCCAGACTCTATAATATATCTCTCGAGATACAGATTTACGAGCCTGTAACATAGTATTAATCACGGAGTCAGAGAAACCTCTATGACCAAGAATCAAGCGTTCAATCTCCATACCTTTAAATTTAAGGATTTCAGATCCGGATGGAAAAAAGGACCTTGAGACAGAAGGTCTGGTCTTAACGGAAGAGTCCATGGTTGGCAAGATGCCATCCGGACAAGATCCGCATACCAAAACCTGTGAGGCCATGCCGGAGCTATTAGCAGAACAAACGAGCATTCCCTCAGAATCTTGGAGATTACTCTTGGAAGAAGAACCAGAGGCGGAAAGATATAGGCAGGATGATACTTCCAAGGAAGTGATAATGCATCCACTGCCTCCGCCTGAGGATCCCGGGATCTGGACAGATACCTGGGAAGTTTCTTGTTTAGATGAGAGGCCATCAGATCTATCTCTGGGAGCCCCCACATTTGAACAATCTGAAGAAATACCTCTGGGTGAAGAGACCATTCGCCCGGATGCAACGTTTGGCGACTGAGATAATCCGCTTCCCAATTGTCTACACCTGGGATATGAACCGCAGAGATTAGACAGGAGCTGGATTCCGCCCAAACCAAAATTCGAGATACTTCTTTCATAGCCAGAGGACTGTGAGTCCCTCCTTGATGATTGATGTATGCCACAGTTGTGACATTGTCTGTCTGAAAACAAATGAACGATTCTCTCTTCAGAAGAGGCCAAAACTGAAGAGCTCTGAAAACTGCACGGAGTTCCAAGATATTGATCGGTAATCTCACCTCCTGAGATTCCCAAACTCCTTGTGCCGTCAGAGATCCCCACACAGCTCCCCAACCTGTGAGACTTGCATCTGTTGAAATTACAGTCCAGGTCGGAAGAACAAAAGAAGCCCCCTGAATTAAACGATGGTGATCTGTCCACCACGTCAGAGAGTGCCGAACAATCGGTTTTAAAGATATTAATTGATATATCTTCGTGTAATCCCTGCACCATTGGTTCAGCATACAGAGCTGAAGAGGTCGCATGTGAAAACGAGCAAAGGGGATCGCGTCCGATGCAGCAGTCATAAGACCTAGAATTTCCATGCATAAGGCTACCGAAGGGAATGATTGAGACTGAAGGTTTCGACAGGCTGTAATCAATTTTAGACGTCTCTTGTCTGTTAAAGACAAAGTCATGGACACTGAATCTATCTGGAAACCCAGAAAGGTTACCCTTGTTTGAGGAATCAAAGAACTTTTTGGTAAATTGATCCTCCAACCATGATCTTGAAGAAACAACACAAGTCGATTCGTATGAGACTCTGCTAAATGTAAAGACGGAGCAAGTACCAAGATATCGTCCAAATAAGGAAATACCACAATACCCTGTTCTCTGATTACAGACAGAAGGGCACCGAGAATCTTTGTGAAAATTCTTGGAGCTGTAGCAAGGCCAAACGGTAGAGCCACAAATTGGTAATGCTTGTCTAGAAAAGAGAATCTCAGGAACTGATAATGATCTGGATGAATCGGAATATGCAGATATGCATCCTGTAAATCTATTGTGGACATATAATTCCCTTGCTGAACAAAAGGCAATATAGTCCTTACAGTTACCATCTTGAACGTTGGTATCCTTACATAACGATTCAATAATTTTAGATCCAGAACTGGTCTGAAGGAATTCTCCTTCTTTGGTACAATGAAGAGATTTGAATAAAACCCCATCCCCTGTTCCGGAACTGGAACTGGCATAATTACTCCAGCCAACTCTAGATCTGAAACACAATTCAGAAATGCTTGAGCTTTCACTGGATTTACTGGGACATGGGAAAGAAAAAATCTCTTTGCAGGAGGTCTCATCCTGAAACCAATTCTGTACCCTTCTGAAACAATGTTCTGAATCCAAAGATTGTGAACAGAACTGATCCAAATTTCTTTGAAAAAACGTAACCTGCCCCCTACCAGCGGAACTGGAATGAGGGCCGTACCTTCATGTGAACTTAGAAGCAGGCTTTGCCTTTCTAGCAGGCTTGGATTTATTCCAGACTGGGGATGGTTTCCAAACTGAAACTGCTCCTGAGGACGAAGGATCAGGCTTTTGTTCTTTGTTGAAACGAAAGGAACGAAAACGATTGTTAGCCCTGTTTTTACCTTTAGACTTTTTATCCTGTGGTAAAAAAGTTCCTTTCCCACCAGTAACAGTTGAAATAATAGAATCCAACTGAGAACCAAATAATTTGTTTCCCTGGAAAGAAATGGAAAGTAGAGTTGATTTAGAAGCCATATCAGCATTCCAAGTCTTAAGCCATAAAGCTCTTCTGGCTAAGATAGCCAGAGACATAAATCTAACATCAACTCTAATAATATCAAAAATGGCATCACAGATGAAATTATTAGCATGCTGGAGAAGAATAATAATATCATGAGAATCACGATTTGTAACTTGTTGCGCCAGAGTTTCCAACCAAAAAGTTGAAGCTGCAGCAACATCAGCCAATGATATAGCAGGTCTAAGAAGATTACCTGAACATAGATAAGCTTTTCTTAGAAAAGATTCAATTTTTCTATCTAAAGGATCCTTAAACGAGGTACCATCTGATGTAGGAATGGTAGTACGTTTAGCAAGGGTAGAAATAGCCCCATCAACTTTAGGGATTTTGTCCCAAAATTCTAATCTGTCAGGCGGAACAGGATATAATTGCTTAAAACGTTTAGAAGGAGTAAATGAATTACCCAATCTATCCCATTCCTTAGCAATTACTGCAGAAATAGCATTAGGAACAGGAAAGACTTCTGGAATAACCGCAGGAGCTTTAAAAACCTTATCCAAACGTATAGAATTAGTATCAAGAGGACTAGAATCCTCTATTTCTAAAGCAATTAGTACTTCTTTAAGTAAAGAGCGAATAAATTCCATCTTAAATAAATATGAAGATTTATCAGCATCAATCTCTGAGACAGAATCCTCTGAACCAGAAGAGACCAAAGAATCAGAATGATGGTGTTCATTTAAAAATTCATCTGTAGAGAGAGAAGATTAAAAAGACTTTTTACGTTTACTAGAAGGAGAAATAACAGACAAAGCCTTCTTTATGGATTCAGAAACAAAATCTCTTATGTTATCAGGAACATTCTGCACCTTAGATGTTGAGGGAACTGCAACAGGCAATGGTACATCACTAAAGGAAATATTATCTGCATTAACAAGTTTGTCATGACATTTAATACAAACAACAGCTGGAGGAATAGCTACCAAAAGTTTACAGCAGATACACTTAGCTTTGGTAGATCCAGCAGGCAGAGGTTTTCCTGTAGTATCTTCTGGCTCAGATGCAACGTGAGACATCTTGCAATATGTAAGAGAAAAAACAACATATAAAGCAAAATAGATCAAATTCCTTATAAGACAGTTTCAGGAATGGGAAAAAAAATGCCAAACATCAAGCTTCTAGCAACCAGAAGCAAATGAAAAATGAGACTGAAATAATGTGGAGACAAAAGCGACGCCCATATTTTTTGGCGCCAAATAAGACGCCCACATTATTTGGCGCCTAAATGCTTTTGGCGCCAAAAATGACGCCACATCCGGAACGCCGACATTTTGGCGCAAAATAACGTCAAAAAAATGACGCAACTTCCGGCGACACGTATGACGCCGGAAACGGAAATGAATTTTTGCGCCAAAAAAGTCCGCGCCAAGAATGACGCAATAAAATGAAGCATTTTCAGCCCCCGCGAGCCTAACAGCCCACAGGGAAAAAAGTCAAATTTTTGAGGTAAGAAAAATATGATAATTAAAGCATAATCCCAAATATGAAACTGACTGTCTGGAAATAAGGAAAGTTGAACATTCTGAGTCAAGGCAAATAAATGTTTGAATACATATATTTAGAACTTTATAAATAAAGTGCCCAACCATAGCTTAGAGTGTCACAGAAAATAAGACTTACTTACCCCAGGACACTCATCTACATGTTTGTAGAAAGCCAAACCAGTACTGAAACGAGAATCAGTAGAGGAAATGGTAAATATAAGAGTATATCGTCGATCTGAAAAGGGAGGTAAGAGATGAATCTCTACGACCGATAACAGAGAACCTTATGAAATAGACCCCGTAGAAGGAGATCACTGCATTCAATAGGCAATACTCTCCTCACATCCCTCTGACATTCACTGCACGCTGAGAGGAAAACCGGGCTCCAACTTGCTGCGGAGCGCATATCAACGTAGAATCTAGCACAAACTTACTTCACCACCTCCCTTGGAGGCAAAGTTTGTAAAACTGATTTGTGGGTGTGGTGAGGGGTGTATTTATAGGCATTTTAAGGTTTGGGAAACTTTGCCCCTCCTGGTAGGAATGTATATCCCATACGTCACTAGCTCATGGACTCTTGTTAATTACATGAAAGAAATATATTTCTTTGGTTTATGACACACTGTGAAAAGGGCAGTGATAACAAAATATTGTCATATATGCAGAATAGATATACAACATCTATTCTAGGCAATATAATTTAGATATTCGAAAATGTGAATGTTGATTTCAGAAAACTGAAGATCGGAAACATTTAGATTAATCAAATAAAGAAAAAGTTTATCAAAACTTTTTTGAATTAAAAAAACAATTTATGTCTAATTATATCACTATAATGCCCCTATAAAAAAGTATGTTATAATGTGGATTTGTAATGATACTTACATCTGTGACTGGGAAGGACAATCCGACACCCAGGACAATGAAGGTGGGGACTGGGGTAAAAGTCTGGAGGGGGAGGGAATGGGATTGGGCTGCCACTCTGGGGTAGCCTGTACAGTTGGGGAGTCAGGGGCTTGGTGAGTTGGTGGCTGAGCAGGTGTGGTAGCTGTATGGGTGGCAATACGGGGAGAGCGGCGAGGGGGGGGCAAAGGGGCATTTTTTGGGAGGGACAGGACAGAAGGAATGGGAATGGCCGGGAGTGGTTTTGGGCTGGGGAGGGGCTTCTTACTGGGGAGGGGCTTCTGACTGGGGAGGGGCTTGTGGCTGGGGAGGGGCTTATGGTGGGGGAGGGGTTTATGACTGGGGAGGGGCTTGTGGCTGGGGAGGGGCAGGAGGCTGATGCCCATAAGTGGAAGGTCCATCTGAAATATATATAAAAAATAGATATATATGATATCAATAAATATTATTATCTTGAAAGAAATAAAGATTATACATTAGTTAAAGTCTTGATTCTTGTTCTCATAAAATATTGATACAAAGTCACAATAATGACTATGTTTTAAGTTATTGATTGATTGGAATCAAATATAATTACTTAGAAGATTTAATAGATCCTTTAAACTCTGAATGTTCACTGTTATTTTTCATGTAACATTTCATAAATAGATTACAAATCATATTTATCAAAGGCAACATTATGTACTAATATTTATGATTTGATAATATATTTATATTTTGTATAATATTTCGGTATGCATATATGCATTTGAGATTGAAATGCAATAGAGTTCTTTTAGACACATACCCGTGGATTGATTTCAGAATATTCAACAATTGAATAATATGGGAGTGTGTAATATTATGAAATTGAAATGGCCACTCCACCTAGCCTTTTAAACCAGGTAAACACTGATTTACATATATATTTTGGTGATTGCCTTTGTAATCTTTAATGGTCTAATTTTAAGCTTGATGCTTCAATCAATTACTCTTCAGAATATATACACAGTAGATACTACCATTCATATTATCAATTAATAATATAATCTTCTCTATCTTTTTAAATTTTCAGATTAATGTTGTGAATCTCTCTTTTACATTAAGATTAAATGTATGTCATCCCAATATTAATAGACACATTCACCAATGCATGCTTTAATTTTGTGGAATACTAATGTTTGTTGGATTGAAATGGACAGTCTACACATAAATATATTTTAAATATATTTACATCTCATACATCATGAAATTAAATGAAGGAATTTCAACATGATTATGTTTTATGTATACTTAGAAGTGGTTTACAATTTATAAACATTGATGACATAAGGATATGGTCTGCATCTAGGCACTCAGATGAATAGCAATGACTGTCTGTACATTCAGAAGATGATTATTGCGGTTTTGCATGGAATATGCATGTGACATCATGATGTCATTAATGACAAATCATACATAAATTTACGAAAAATACAAACATATGTTCATGCTGCATGATATAGAAAGTGGGGCAGTAGTGTATTGTAAAAATAATGGAATAATACAGGGAGTGCAGAATTATTAGGCAAATGAGTATTTTGACCACATCATCCTCTTTATGCATGTTGTCTTACTCCAAGCTGTATAGGCTCGAAAGCCTACTACCAATTAAGCATATTAGGTGATGTGCATCTCTGTAATGAGAAGGGGTGTGGTCTAATGACATCAACACCCTATATCAGGTGTGCATAATTATTAGGCAACTTCCTTTCCTTTGGCAAAATGGGTCAAAAGAAGGACTTGACAGGCTCAGAAAAGTCAAAAATAGTGAGATATCTTGCCGAGGGATGCAGCACTCTTAAAATTGCAAAGCTTCTGAAGTGTGATCATCGAACAATCAAGCGTTTCATTCAAAATAGTCAACAGGGTCGCAAGAAGCGTGTGGAAAAACCAAGGCGCAAAATAACTGCCCATGAACTGAGAAAAGTCAAGCGTGCAGCTGCCAAGATGCCACTTGCCACCAGTTTGGCCATATTTCAGAGCTGCAACATCACTGGAGTGCCCAAAAGCACAAGGTGTGCAATACTCAGAGACATGGCCAAGGTAAGAAAGGCTGAAAGGCGACCACCACTGAACAAGACACACAAGCTAAAACGTCAAGACTGGGCCAAGAAATATCTCAAGACTGATTTTTCTAAGGTTTTATGGACTGATGAAATGAGAGTGAGTCTTGATGGGCCAGATGGATGGGCCTGTGGCTGGATTGGTAAAGGGCAGAGAGCTCCAGTCCGACTCAGACGCCAGCAAGGTGGAGGTGGAGTACTGGTTTGGGCTGGTATCATCAAAGATGAGCTTGTGGGGCCTTTTCGGGTTGAGGATGGAGTCAAGCTCAACTCCCAGTCCTACTGCCAGTTTCTGGAAGACACCTTCTTCAAGCAGTGGTACAGGAAGAAGTCTGCATCCTTCAAGAAAAACATGATTTTCATGCAGGACAATGCTCCATCACACGCGTCCAAGTACTCCACAGCGTGGCTGGCAAGAAAGGGTATAAAAGAAGAAAATCTAATGACATGGCCTCCTTGTTCACCTGATCTGAACCCCATTGAGAACCTGTGGTCCATCATCAAATGTGAGATTTACAAGGAGGGAAAACAGTACACCTCTCTGAACAGTGTCTGGGAGGCTGTGGTTGCTGCTGCACGCAATGTTGATGGTGAACAGATCAAAACACTGACAGAATCCATGGATGGCAGGCTTTTGAGTGTCCTTGCAAAGAAAGGTGGCTATATTGGTCACTGATTTGTTTTTGTTTTGTTTTTGAATGTCAGAAATGTATATTTGTGAATGTTGAGATGTTATATTGGTTTCACTGGTAAAAATAAATAATTGAAATGGGTATATATTTGTTTTTTGTTAAGTTGCCTAATAATTATGCACAGTAATAGTCACCTGCACACAGAGATATCCCCCTAAAATAGCTATAACTAAAAACAAACTAAAAACTACTTCCAAAACTATTCAGCTTTGATATTAATGAGTTTTTTGGGTTCATTGAGAACATGGTTGTTGTTCAATAATAAAATTAATCCCCAAAAATACAACTTGCCTAATAATTCTGCACTCCCTGTACATTTTAAAGTGCCAAAGCTGTAGACTTGCTTTTTCTTCAAGAGAATGTTTTTTAAACAGTAATACATGTTTGATACATGTTAAATATATTTGACATACCATCAGACTCCAAGGGAGCCACTTCCTCCTCCATCTCAAATGTTACATCAATCTCTGTAAAACATAATATGTTGTGTACACGTTAAAATCCTATATTCTAACATATGTTGCTCAAGAACACACCAATGTTGCATTAAAGATATACTGAACCAAAGTTAGGAATTACATCATTTTGATGGAACATACAAATGAAATAAGATTTGTAATTATCGATGAGTAATAATTACATTTTAGTGTCTGTATTTTTAAAATATTCTTAAAAGCTAAGTACATTGAACATGTAAGAGTTCTCATGTGTGTATCACTTGATGATTGTTGGCTAAATTTATACTAAAAATAAAAATATGCTAGTCATGTTCTGAAGCACAAAGGTATAGACTAAGAAGCTTTGAGATCTTAATCTTAAAAAATAAAAAAAATTATATATAATCAGAGGAGTGAATTATATGTTTTATTCAAATGGAATGCTTCATCAAAATAATGATTATAATATTTATTAAAATTACACCTTCAATGACATATGAATGAGTCAATGGACTTACCAGAATCCTGCAAAGGCAGGTCACCATTGCTGCTGGATCCCTCTGTGCTCGCTACAACAACTACATCTATTAATGATATTAAAATATATTAGTGAACATAGTTTGGACATCACTAAATCACATTAGTATAGAATATTCCAAATAATATACTTAGAAATGTGAAGAATAGAGCACTAATATGAACAATAAATTTATGAGTTAATCAAGGTGATTGTAAAGAAATGTCTTTCACATATGTTTGATTTCTTACTATATTAGGCAGCCAATTCTTCTCATATGATTCTATGGCATATCTAAATATAACTATTGATCTATGTTTTGAAAATAATACACACACACAACACTTGGAATAACAACTGGTGACAAATCGAACCTAAGCAATGTGGCACATAGATCCATTTGTGCAATATACAGTAATCTGTTTTAGGACACAACACATATTTATCACAATGCAAAACAGAAGATATTTGTAAAAATATGTCATCATGGTGCTGTTAGAGTATATAAAGGAAGTCCAAGAGTGAATATGTGATATAGATATCAATATTGTTTAATCAAAACAGTGTAAGGATTAATGAAGATATTTATTATTAAAGGGACACTGAACCCAAATCTTAAATTTTGTGATTCAGATAGAGCATGCAATTTTAAGCATATTTCTAATTTACTCCTATTATCAATTTGTCCTCGTTCTCTTGCTTTCTTTCTTTGAAAAATAAGGCAGCTAAGCAATATTTGGTTTCAGAACCAGGAAAAGCACTTATTGATCGGTGAATGTATCCACCAATCAGCAAGAACAACCCAGGTTGTTCCCCAAAAATGGACTGGCATCTAAACTTACATTCTTGCATTTCAAATAAAGATACAAAGAGAATGAAGAAAATTTGATTATAGGAGTAAATGAGAAAGTTTATTAATATTGCATGCTCTATCTGAATCACAAAAGAGAATTTTTGTGTTCAGTGTCCCTTTAATATTAAATATTAAAATATCTTTATTTGACAATGTCGCTGTTAATGAATTGTCTAGTCCAGTGATTTTCAAACTTTTTTTGCTGTGGAACACTTTTTTACATTAAAATTTCCTGCGGCACATCACCATCCCAAAATTTTACAAAATAGCACATTGTAGCTTAATACAGTGTATATATATACAGTGTATATATATATATATATATATATATATATATATATATATACACACACACACTGTACTGTGCTGACATGCCATGCCTCCTACAAACTATACATGACATATTGACATTCACAAACAATCATAATGATTATCTGTGAATGAATGTCAATGTCATGGTTGTAAATGACGCCTGATGAGCCTGTCACATACCTCCCAATATTTAAAAATTTGAAAGAGGGACACCCCCGCACTGGGAAAAGTACCCCCCAATCAGTCATCATCTCACTTAAAATAAAAAAAACAAGCAAAATTTTAAAAATATCTCACACTGTTGTCAGTCTGCCGCGGCACACCTGAGGATCTCTCACGGCACACTGGTTGAAAAACACTGCTCTAGTCCATATGTTGATGTAATGAATAGGATGGAGCATGCAATTACAATCAAATATGTAATTTAAGGATATCATCAAGATTCTTTAATTATCCTTTGCTCTTAAAGGGACATGAAACTCCAAATGTGTAATTGTATTAATTTTCATGATTCAAATCCAGCCTGTGATTTAAAAAAACCTTTCAAATATACTTTTTTTTTTATTTTGCTTCATTGACTTTGAAAGTTTTTTTAAAGGAGCAACTATGCACTACTGTTATCTGTTAAGACATGTGTTGAACAAATGAAAATAGGCAATTTTGTGCATCAAACAATCAGCAGGTTACTCCCAGTAATGCATTGCTGATCCTGAGCCTACCTAGATATGAATTTCAACTAAGGATAACAATAGACTTAAGCAAGGTCGATAATAGAAGCATATTTTAAAGTTTTTGAAAATCACATGTTGTGTCTAATTCATAAATGTTTAATGTTGTTTTTCATGTCCCTTTAATGATAAGAAGAAAATATCAAAGCATATGAGAGAAAAATGTGTTGATGTCTAAATGTGGCCAAAAAATGTCAAGCACTACCCAGGGGCAGAATATTAAATGGGCATGACCCTAAGATTACATTAAAATGAAGATATCAAGAATCGAAGGAATATCATCAAATACTCATAAATTGAGATTTGTATTACAATGGAATCCCAACTCTGATTTGTGATTCTTATTTTAAAATAACAAGAAAAGAGATTTAAAGTATCCATATAAATATAGATCAATGTGAATGGATTATGTAATGTTATGTCCAAGTTTGTAAGACAAAGGTAAATCAAAATGAGAAATACTACGCTGTGACGAACACGGGCTCTAGGTTCCAGCAACAACATCCATATCTGTAAAATATTCAATCAGGATTGGATATCATTAATAAAAAATCAGGCAATGGACACGAACAATCATATTTTTATATTCTAATTGACAAAGTAAAATTATATTTGTATTCACGTGAGTTCATTTTTTCCTAAATTAATTTATAAATAAAGAGATCATGTATTTTTATATGTTGTTGACTGTCGCTTTAAGTCATTTTGTGTCTTTTTGCATTGTCATCAATTGATAGAGATTGTTCAATTTTTATTTTGATCTTGCTAGTATAGCTTTTATAATGTAGAAGATTGTAAATAAGGATACTGTATTCTACACTATACTATTCTATACTAATTCACGTATACATTTGACCAACATGTCTAAAGTTTTGCCACTGTTACAGCAAACACATGTTCACGTGTGTGCACAATTCTATCTTTCGTGATCATTGCGCAATGATTCAAAGCGGGATTGCGCATCCGTGATTTGACCAACATGTCTAAAGTAATGCCATTGTTACAGCAAACACATGTTCACTTGTGTGTGCAATTCTATCTTTCGTGATCATTGCGCAATGATTTAAAGCGGAATTGCGCATCCGTGATTTGACCAACATGTCTAAAGTTATGCCACTGTTACAGCAAACACATGATAACGTGTGTGCGCAATTCTATTTTTCTTGATCGTTGCGCAATGATTCAAAGCGCAATTGTGCATCTGTGATTTGACCAACATGTCTAAAGTTATGCCACTGTTACAGCAAACACATGTTCACGTGTGTGCGCAATTCTATCTTTCTTGATCATTGCGCAATGATTCAAATCAGAATTGCGCATCCGTGATTTGACCAACATGTCTAAAGTTATGCCACTGTTACAGCAAACACATGATAACGTGTGTGCGCAATTCTATCTTTCGTGATCATTGCGCAATGATTCAAAGCGGAAATGCGCATCCGTGATTTGACCAACATGTCTAATGTTATGCCACTGTTACAGCAAACACATGTTCACGTGTGTGCGCAACTCTATCTTTCGTGATCATTGCACAATGATTCAAAGCAGAATTGCACATCTGTGATTTGACCAACATGTCTAAAGTTATGCCACTGTTACAGAAAACACATGATAACGTGTGTGCGCAATTCTATCTTTCGTGATCATTGCGCAATGATTCAAAGCGGAATTGCGTATCTGTGATTTGACCAACATGTCTAAAGTTATGCCACTGTTACAGCAAACACATGTTCATGTGTGTGCGCAATTCTATCTTTCATGATCATTGCGCAATGATTCAACGCGGAATTGCGCATCCGTGATTTGACCAACATGTTTAAAGTTATGCCACTGTTACAGCAAACACATGATAACGTGTGTGCGCAATTCTATCTTTCGTGATCATTGCGCAATGATTCAAAGTGGAATTGCGCATCCGTGATTTGACCAACATGTCTAAAGTTATGCCACTGTTACAGCAAACACAAGTTCACGTGTGTGCGCAATTCTATCTTTCGTGATCATTGCGCAATGATTCAAAGCGGAATTGCGCATCCGTGATTTGACCAACATGTCTAAAGTTATGCCACTGTTGCAGCAAACACATGTTCACGTGTGTGCGCAATTCTATCTTTCGTGATCATTGCGAAATGATTCAAGGCGGAATTGCACATCTGTGATTTGACCAACATGTCTAAAGTTATGCCACTGTTACAGCAAACACATGTTCATGTGTGTGCGCAATTCTATCTTTTGTGATCATTGCGCAATGATTCAAAGCAAAATTGCGCATCCGTGATTTGACCAACATGTCTAAAGTTATGCCACTGTTCAGCAAACACATGTTCACTTGTGTGCGCAATTCTATCTTTCGCGATCATTGCGCAATGATTCAAAGCGGAATTGCGCATCCGTGATTCAGAATTGATTTGGATATAGTAGTGTGATGAGTATCATTTCGAAAGACTTCAAATATATTTCCAATTAGGTGTATTACGAGATTCCAATTGTATATTTGTTAATTTTGAATGATAACAATTAATATTTAGAACTGTAGTATGATTCAATAGTCAATGTATGAAATTGTGGATGATAGGGATTTCATGGATGCGCAATTTCATTTTAGCTCTGTGACGCATATTCTGGAGAGCGCAAGAAAAATCATTCATATTTCATGTGTGACGATTCTAAATTCAGATATCTAAACATCATATGTAGCGTGTGTTGTGAGAGCTATATAGTTTGAATATATGACTATATACACATTGCTTAAATATATACTCAAATATTAATATATTATATGAAGTCTGATATTTACCTGGTTCAGCCTCTAGACTTTCTACTCCCAGGTCACTAGTTTGAGAAGCAGCTGCACTGGCCTCCGGGTCTGGACTTTCCGATCCAGCAGCTGGGAGGGAAGAAGAAGTTGAGGAGCGAGCGGATCTAAATCTTTTGGGGAGATTGAGGAGATTGAGGAGGGCGCATAAAGTCACCTCATAAGGTTGCTGGTACAGTTTCCATGGGGGTGGATCCTGCTTTCCATCCCTCCAGTCCCTTTTACCCAGTCCCTTATGAGGTTGACTTTATGGCTTAGCCGCAACCTCATATCCCAGAACCTCTGCATGATTTGATCCGTGGTCCTCTGGATGCCACACACCAAATTAACATCATTGGTGATAGACGACCAGAGGACCTTCCTAATACTCTGCTTCGTCGACTTCTTCTTGTTCCCAAACAGCTGCGGACGGCGTTGACCAGTGCTGCACTCTCCAACTGTGAGAACCTGGGAGACGTCATGTCTGCTAGTCCAAACAATATATAATATATATATATATATATATATATATATATATATATATATATATATATATATATATATATATATATATATTACTGCCTGCAGGCATTAGAGCACTGACAAAAATGGCAACGTGTAATGGACTTTTATATGGTGAAGTAAACATGAAATGCACCATGGGACATGGTATCTGTACATCTTATTGGATACAATTTTGAAATTTTGTTATCATGTCTGTGAGTTATGTTTGTGTGATGGACTCTGATTGGCCGTTCCTTAATGTTTCATATCTTAGTAACTTCCAAACACATACCTCCGGGGGGTGCTGTTACTAGATTTTTCATGTAGACTTATTTGTAACTCATGGGACTGTTATGCGGATATGTGTGACGCAGATTTAATATACGTGATCCGTTAGATATTAATATATTAATTTTACATTTGATCTCTATTTTATTTTTAGTAAATATAATCCAGTCACATTAGTAAATGTTTTACACATTTTGATGTTTAATATCGATCAGGTTATTTAATATAAATACATTTTATTGGAAAATAGTAAACATTGTATGTATTTATTGTTTAAAGAAATATCGTGACTTATTGTGAAGTATTGACATTGCTCTATTAAATGTATTTATAATGCACATCGATTGTGTGCTAGTGCGTGACATTATACTAGAATCTCGTGTTGCAAGATGTTTCCCATGCTATATTTCTGAAATGCGTAATTTGTATTTATAATGGACGGAACTTGGATAACCTGTTTTTAAATATTAAAATACACGTTTGTTCATTATTAGTAAATAAACCTCAAGCTTATATTTGTCTGAACTGCTCACATATGTTATTGGGCAACGGTGTCTTTATTTTTAAAGGGACATTACACCCAAATATTTTCTTTCATGATCTGGAGAGAGAATACAGTTTTAAAAATGTATGATTAAGTGCTCAACAGAGCACGAAACTAGTCAGGGCATTTGCAAGCCTTGTACCGTGTTTAAATTGATGTTTAATAAAGATGGAATACGAAACTAGTCAGGGCATTTGCAAGCCTTGTACCGTGTTTAAATTGATATTTAATAAAGATGGAATATATTTTTATACTAGCCCTCTGATTCCTCTTTAAGTGCTGCTGTTTCATATTCCCAATGAAACACCCAGCGTGTTTTTCCTATTTGAAATTTTTACATGGCTTCACTGGCCGTTTTACAGCTAGCACCCCCGCTGCCTACACGCTGGGTTAGCCCACCTCCGCTCATTTGTGACGTCAGGATCTGCAGTGGCTTGGGCTGTGTGTGCTTTAAAAATGTAAAATCAACTCAATCTATTTAGATTATTCTTTAGATATCCTTTACAGAAGAAATAGCAATGCACATGGTTGAGCCAATCACACAAGGCATCTCTGTGCATCCACCAATCTTCAGCTACTGAGCATATCTAGATATGGTCGTAATGGAAAGTATATAAAAATAATGAAAGAAATTAGATAATATAAGTACATTTTAATGTTTACAAAGATATTTTATTTTGGAATCCTGAAAGAAACGCTTTTAAATTTCCGTCCCTTTAATGAGCTAATATGCAATCTTTAAATTTATCAAAATACATCTGTCTAAACATTGTAAATATGCATTGTTGCCCACCCACAAATAAGTAGATATTTCCCAGTAATGCTTTGCTGATCATAAACCTATGCATCTCCATTTCTCAAACTTAGGATAACATAAGAATAAAGTATATTTGTATTACCTTCTGTATTGTTTGCCCCACTGTGAATGAAATATCTTCCAATGGCTGTATTTATACAGCTTTACCTTAAAGCGACGTTAAGCTATAGGTTCTTTCCTGATTTAGATGGATAATACAACGTTAAAAAAATCGTCTAATTTAGTTCTATTATCTCATTAGCTTTTATCTCTTGATATTCTTTCCTGAAAATCATATCTAGATAGGCTCTGTTGCTGCTGATTGGTGGTTGCACATAGATGCCTTGTGTCATTGTCTAACCCATGTGCATTGCTATTTCTTTAACAAAGGATATCTAAAGAATGAATCTAATTAGATAATAGAAGTAAATTTAAATGTTGTTTTAAAAGAATTGTATTATCTCTCTGAATCATTCAATAAAACTTTGGTTTTAATGTCCCTTTAAGGACAAAACCATTAGGAATATGTGGAGTTAACATTTAATAAACTAAACTAAAGGGGAATGGAAATACCTATAGATATGTGATATCTATCCAAAGGGTAAAGAGTATAATTGCTTCAAATAACTCCACTAGAGCTGAAAAATATTCAATATGGCATACAATAACTAGCTTGGTATAAATGTGAAATTAACTTACGTTTTATTTAAAGATAATTTCTAACGTATTACCTTAAAAATAACTAAAGCCGAATAACCTATATTTAGTGTAAGAATGTTTTTGGATACCTAAGAAAGATTATAGAGCTTAGAATGTAAATCTAACATTAAACTACACTGTCACTTTAATGTAAGTTAAACACTTTCATTTCTTAAAAGTGAAATGAACAAAGTTGTTATGTATAATTTATGCTACATATCCTCGTCATAAACATTTTATGATTTTAACATCTATAATAAATCACACAATAAAAGCATAGATGGGTGTATTTAACTCCAACTTAAATTTTGTAAGATACTTGACTTTAACATTATCTGAATAAGCTGTGTTGATATTTTTCATTCAATAAATTAAACAAAATTAGTATATTTGATATCAGGCATGTGCTTGTAAAATAGATGACTTTAACAGTCATGGGACTAATATTTTGTTTACATGTCAGAATATTAGATGGATATATTTCTTCTTATCTTACTGTGATAGAGATATGTCTCAAAGAATATGTATTTAAAAAAAATTACATAGAAAAATATATATTCTGAAAACAAATTTATTTACAACAACATAAAAATTAGGGAATTCATCACAGATGCAACTCTGAAAAAGAAAAAAAAGAAATATTAAAAACATAAATCATTTAGGTTATGTAATGAACACGTCTTAACATATTAATTAAATCTAATAATTGTAAAATCATCTTGTGTCTATGCTCTAAAATGTATTTTTTGTCTTGATATTAAAAACAGGTTCAGACTTGAAATCTGTATCGATCTATCCATAATTAGAAATTGTCTAATCAATAGTTGAATTACACATTAGCATTTAAAATTAGACAAAATAATGCATATCAAATTTTGATTGTATGAGGAACATAATTGAATGTAATATTTAATGTCCCTTCAAATAATATACCTAAATATCAACTATAAAATGTATCCCTTTGTCTGATTGGTCAGAATCTGAGTCCTCTCTAGAACAAAGTAGTGGTAATGTATCTAAAATAAACATATTCTATTATAGGACATGTATATATTCCTAATTCTTTGAACATTCTTGCTCCTATGATTCTTAAATAGCATGCATTGTGCAAACTAACCTGAATGTATAGTCTTTGAAAGACAATTCTCTTCAAAATATCAGATTATCTTCATTAGGTGTCCTATTCATCATTTTCAAAATAGAGGATTGTGAAATACCATCTAAATAGTCTTGTTCCATACCATCTAAACAGTCTTGTTCCATAGAATTGTTGCCACTTACCATGTGAACGTGTCTTTGTATGGTTTTCAAGGTCAGCACAGTTGAAAGACAATGCCACAGACATGATCACATTGGTATTTTTCACTTTCAGTCTGGTATTCTTCACTTTCAGTCTGGGATTCTTCACTTTCAGTCTTGAATTCTTCACTTTCAGTCTTGAATTCTTCACTTTCAGTCTTTAGATGAAGTTATCTCACTAATGGAAGAAAAAGTGTAAATCAAATAATTAATGAAAGTGTGTGACTTAGTTCTGCACCCCCCCATTTCTGAAACTATTTAGATCACTAGCTTACTAAGCATGTGTAGCATCTTGTGTTATGTTCTATCAATCAAGTGTGAAGCTGAGTAATACATTGTGCAGACAAAGGGGCCCATTTATCAAAGGTCTTGTGGACCTGATCTGACAGTGCGGATCAGGTCCGCAAGACCTTGCTGAATGCAGAGAGCAATACGCTCTCCATATTCAGCATTGCACCAGCAGCTCACAAGAGCTGCTGGTGCAATGCGCCCCTTGCAGACTCGCGGCCAATGGGCCGCCAGCAGGGGGGTGTCAATCAACCCGATCGTACTCAATTGGGTTGATTTCCGGCGATTCCTGTCTGCTACTCTAGAACAGGGTCGCCCTCCTCATCTTGGAGGAGGTCTTGGGGTGCCTGGATGGCCTGCAGCATCCCAGCCCGCTGAGCAATGTTATGCAGGACGCTGCAGGCTATAACGATCTTCGCCACCTTACTAGGGCTGTATTGGAGGGCTCCTCCTCCAGACCTGTCTAGGCATCGTAACTGCATTTTGAGGAGCCCAAACATCCTCTCCACTACAGCCCTAGTCCGCTTGTGCGCCCGATTGTAGCACTTCTGGGCCTCGTCCATGGGGTTACGCAACGGCTTAATGAGCCAAGGCCGGCTCATGTAACCCGAATCACCTATAAATAATGAACATAACAAAATGACAAATATTAAAAATATAGTTAAAATTATTATATTAAAATACAATTCATTTGTTTACCCAAAAATCCCCTAAAATAGACATTTGCTGAAGGACAATTAGATGGTTGAAGCGCATCCTAGAGCTGCCCATTTAAAACTAGACATTTGCGGAAAGAGACAATTAAATGGTTAAAGCACATTCTATATCTGCCCATTTAAGCTAGGACATGCTACATATGCATATTTCGCATAAACGAGACATTCGCTAAAAGAGACAGAAATGGTTAAATTGCATCCTAGAGCTGCCCATTTAAGCTAGGACATGCTGCATATCTGTGTGGAGCTAAAACTAGACATTTGCTGAAAGAGAAATAAATGGTTAAATTGCATCCTATAGCTGCACATTTTGCACATTACACAAACACAACTGTTTTTGAAGACTACATTAGCAATTGTCTAACTAATTAACCATGTTGTGCACAAGTACTCACCAATGAGTCACCCATGGGGAAACTGTCTGCCCTCAAACTGCCGCCACAGGGACGACTGTCTGAGGATGCGGGCATCATGACAAGCTCCGCCGAAATTTGCACAAACCTGCATAATCCGCATCCGTGCGTCGCAAACAAACTGCACGTTCAGACTATGGAAGTATTTGCGATTTCAGAAGGGCAAGTCATCTTCTGGAGCACGCAGCGCAATGTGGGTGCAATCTATTGCTCCCAAGACATTGGGCATTTGAGCTATTGCATAGAATTCCCTCTTCAGGCACCTCCAATCACCATCATTTTGAGAGAATCCTATATAACGCTTACTGATTCATACCATGGCGTCCAGAAAGTTGTCATAAACCACAGAGAAGGTACCCTGAGACAGCCCATGCATGTACCCCTCTCCGGATTGAAAACTTCCGGAGGCCAGGACGTGTATGCAACTTAGCATCTTGGTCATCCCAGGGATTGCAGTTCGCATACGTCTACGTGGCTCCATATGAGGTTTAAGAACATCGTAAAGGCTAATGAGCTGTTCGCAATTGAGCCTATACTTGTCATAAACCTCGAAGATGCTCATGTTATCCAATTTGGGCCTCACCCTGTGAACAGGAGGACCTCTAACCAGACAAGCCCTTTGTCTCTCTTGGAGACGCCAAACCCGCCTGATTCTATTGTACACCACTCATGCAACAGCACCAGCAGCAACTAACTGCGGATCATCCATATTTGCCAAGCTAAGCAGCACAAAGCCAAACAGCAGAGCAAACACACAAGGAGTAACAAGGTATGCAAAAACACAAAAGCGATTTGATACAATGTCGATCACAAGGGCCATGTTGTTTGGGGGATTTATAGTGCAATATGTTCAATGATAGCGTGTTCATAATGATTGCTGATTGTATACACTTGATTGTATGTGAGCCGCGCAAATGCTTTCAAAATGGGCGTTTTTTTTAGGTGTTTGCTGAAATTTTGTTTTCCCCCAATGAATCGTAATGTGAAAGTGTAAAATGTAACATATAGAGTGCATCTTCATAATGTTTTTTCATATGCGTAATAAATACTTATCAAACGCAATGTTATAGTAAAAAGAACACGTCCACGCTAACATGAATGAAAGTGCATACTTGTGTATAATGTGCATAGACATGGCATAGAATCTGATCAATCAAAGTTGCTGCAATATTGTTTCTAAACGATAAAGTAACTGCTGACATATGTAATATTCTATATATAAGTGATTGGCGAGATGTCAATATTTTATGCATCCCATTGAAATCGTAATAACAATGAAGATCTTCCGGCTGACATCTGTAGTATTGTATATATAAGTGATTTGCGAGATGTCAATATTGTACACGTCCCATTGAAATCGCTATAATAATGAAGATCTTCCAAACTCTCGTTTACGTATATGTAGTATTGTAGTATTGAGTGAGAAACTTCTTTAAAGGGGCGGTACAGTCCCAAAGCTGTAATCTGTATGGTTAAAGCTTATAATGATGTCATCATATTAGCAACCTGCCTGTCTAGTTAGCAAATCCTCATTCTGTTGTTGTATTTTACAACATTGTTATTGTGTGCTGATCAAAATATAAATGTGTGCTTTGTTGTTGTGTGATGCGTGTTATGTACATCTATGTATGTATTGTGATTCTCTCCCACATATGCTGACTTGAAGCAGTATAGCATTGTTGTTCCTTCCAAAAGGGTGACAGCTCTAATATGTTCTAATGATTTGTTCTTATTGTACGTAATTCCTAATGGTATATTATGAGTGAATCGTGATGTTAAAGGGACACTAAATCCATAATTAATGTTTGGTGATTCCGAGAGAGAATCCAATGTTAAGCAACCTTGCAATGTAGTTGTATGATGTAAATGTGTTCATTGTTTATATGTGTTTTTTGGCCAGAATATCAATGCACATGTATGAGTGAATGGCAAAAGTCATGTATGTGCATCCATCAATGATCATGTGTTGAGCCTATGTAGATATGCTGTTCATCCAAGCATATGCGTTGAATAAATGAAAAGTTATAATAGAGGTAAATGAGACGTGTTTACAATTGGCTACTGTTTGTGAATAATGAAATGTAAAAATTATTTTTCTGTCCGTTTAAATAACATGTAATTTTTCAAACCAATTTCGTATTGGTGATGGTGATTTGTAATTGATGTAATGTAATTTGATGTTGAAGTGAATTTCACACAAGTAAAAGCCATAACTCCATAGGGAAATAGTAATTCCTTTATCTATTTGTCATAGCGGGACTAACACAAGAAAGAATGAGTTAGTGCCACAATTGTATCGCTGGTATTATGAGTTTTCAAGTCTACGCATTTAGCGTGCGTTAGGTAAATCTGCCTGTCGCGTGCACGAGCACATCTTCCCCATAGAAGTCAATGGCGGAGAAAAATTTGATGAGAAATAAAATCCAACACTTGTTTTGAGAGTAAAGTGAGTGACGTCATGTTCTTGTGTGAAAAAGTAGCTAAATCATGTTTATTTCCTAATAAAAATCTGTTTTGTGTAGGTAACGTGCTATATATTGTTTGTATGTATCGATTAGTGTATGTATGTGATAATATTTGTAGTTAGATGTAGCTATATGAGTGTATGTTCCCATCTGTCTATGTAAGTCAATGTAAAATGGATTTGTGTGGCTTTTTTTTCAAACACCCGAGATCTCGTAACTTTGATCCGTTCTATTTTGACATGAAAATTTAAAATCGTAAAAATAAATAAATATTGTGTAGTATTTGTATGAGTGTAAGTGTACTTTGTGTAATGTTTTTGAAGTGATTTGTGGATGTTTTTGTTAGTGGTATATGATTAACTACTGGGTCTGGGGTTACGTTATGGATTTGAGCGGAGATGGTTATTTTTGCTGCGTTACGTAAACTCGTAATACCAGCGGTAGGGAAAAAGCAGTGTTATGAAGCTTTTTCAAGCATAACGCACAACTCGTAATCTAGCCGAAAGATATTTACCTCAAAATTTGCTAAGAATTCACACCCCACTGTAAAGAATGCTAGTCCCAGGACTTGCAAGGGAGTGTGCATTTAGCATGTGCAAGCACAGTCATGTTATTTTCTTATTCAGATTAAGAAACTTTACTGTGAAATGTTATAACATTTAAGTAAAATCTCATGAGATCACAACAAAGCAATGCATGACCTCAGCATTGCTGATGCTGATTGGCTATTTTTTTTTTTAAACTTGCAGCTTCAGAGTAGTTTAAAGGGACAGTAAGCGTTCAGAATATTGTTATATAATTCTGTACACAGTGGAAAATTATATAAAATTATTTTAGCGGTAACTTCAAAAATTAAAAGTATTTGCAGATTTTAAAGTGTAAAGATGAACTCCACTCCAGAATCTACTGAGCGTGTCTTGGATATCCAAAGCACTTTGCGGGCTTGCTGGCTAGTCACAGCACGCCCGGACGCGATATTTGACTAAATGTAGCTCGCTCCCGCCACTAGACCAGAGCGGTGCAGTGCAGAATTATATAACATTATTTTAGCGGTAACTTCAAAAATTTAAAGTATTTGCAGATTTTGAAGTGTAAAGTTGAACTCCGCTCCAGAATCTACTGAGCATGTCTTGGATATCCAAAGCACTTTGCGGACTTGCTGGCTAGTCACAGCACGCCCGGTCGCGCTATTGGACTAAATGTAGCTCGCTCCCGCTACTAGACCAGAGTGGTGCAGTGCAGAATTATATAACATTATTTTAGCGGTAACTTAAAAAATTAAAAGTATTTGCAGATTTTGAAGTATAAAGTTGAACTCCGCTCCAAAATTTACTGAACAAGTCTTGGATTTTCAAAGCACTTTTCGGGCTTACTGGCTAGTCACAGCACACCCAGTCACGCTATTGAACTAAATGTAGCTGGCTCCCGCTCTGGTCTAGTAGCAGGAGCGAGCTACATTTAGTCCAATAGCGCGACCGGGCATGTGACTAGCCAGCAAGTCCGCTAAGTGCTTTGGATATCCATGACCCGCTCAGTAGATTCTGGAGCGGAGTTCACCTTTACACTTCAAAATCTGGAAATACTTTTCATTTTTTAAGTTACTGCTTAAACAATGTTATATAATTCTGCACTGTGTGCAGAATTATATAACATTATTCTGAAGGTTTACTGTCCCTTTAAGTATAACTGTTCACAGAGCACTTACTCTGGTAAGCTGAAGAATTCTGAGGTAAAATATCTTCCCTTTTTTACATGTTCAGGTGAAATTTTCATGTTAGCTTTATACAGTTATGCTGTATCACTTTCAAGTGATTTAGCATATGAGTATTATTTCCCTTTAAAGAATAAGAAAAAATGATGGTACCCTATACCTTTTATAATAGCCTATATGTAATGGAGTTCTTTGGTTTAAAAACATGTAAATCATGAATCAGGGGCATCACATCAATTTCAATAATTTGCCCCACTAACCCAGGCGTGATTATGATGACACAGATGTACATGGATACGTCCACCTAATGTAGAAACAGTGGTATACACAGCAATACTAACACATTTGTAAAATACACTGAACAACGTGGATACACTACTTCAAAGCTTGACACAATTACACATGCAGACACATTATACACAAGCAGTCACACTGATATTTACAGTGACACCTAGACACATTGGTATATGCAAATTCACTGATACAGGAACAATTACAGTTCAATATACAATATAAATAATTATTTTTAAAATGTATTTATCAAATTATGCTTTTGACATACAATATACAGTAATGAATTTGCTGTCTCACATGCTAATTAACAGACAGACACAATATCTTGGAAGCAATACATTCTATAAGTGTGGTACACATTTTTAGACAATAAAGATGACCCATTTGGCCTTTGCTAAACAGCATCTCACTCTGAACTTGACAAGTTTTATTATTAGATTCTCTCGTCTTACAGATCTTACTGAACTGACTTATCCTTTGACAAGTGGCAAGGTCCTCCAGACTTGTCAATCCATTTTACCATTTGAAGATGACAAGTGAATTAGAAATAGATTTAAAAGGTACTAAAAAAAATCCAAGACAGCAAGTATTTTAGTGTTATGAAGCTTGCAGCCCATGATTGAGTGTGGTCCTTGTATGCCCTCTCAACAGGCCTCATTCTATGTTGTCAAAAACTCAAAATAAAAGCAGGGATAGGCACAGACAAAGGCTGTGGCGGACATTTTCCAAAGCACTAACCTTAGTGAAGGACACCAAGGTTCATTTTAATTTTAAACATTATTTTATAGTGCTTGGTGTTATTATACTGATGCTGATACCACTGATCCTACAACCAGCCCTCCTCTGGCTATACCCATGAGCCAGTGTCACTACTGTGTCTTTGTATAGTGCTTGGTGTTATTTTACTGATGCAGATACCACTGATCATATAACCAGCCCTCCTCTGGCTATACCCATGTGCCAGTGTCACTACTGTGTCATTATATAGTACTGGGTGTTGTTATACTGATTCAGATACCACTGATCCTATAGCCAGCCCTCCTCTGGCTATACCCATGAGCCAGTGTCACTACTGTGTCTTTGTATAGTGCTTGGTGTTATTATACTGATGCAGATACCACTGATCCTATAACCAGCCCTCCTCTGGCTATACGCATGTGCCAGTGTCACTACTGTGTCATTATATAGTACTGGGTGTTGTTATACTGATTCAGATACCACTGAAACTATAACCAGCACTCCTCTGGCTATACCCATGTGCCAGTGTCACTACTGTGTCATTATACAGTGCTGGGTGTTATTATACTGATGCAGATACCACTGATTCTATAACCAGCACTCATCTGGCTATATCCATGTGCCAGTGTTACTACTGTCATTATATATCGCTGGGTGTTATTATACTGATGCAAATACCACTGACCCTATAATCAGCCCTTGTCTGGCTATACGCATGTGCCAATGTTACTACTGTGTCTTTGTATAGAGCTGGGTGTTATTATACTGCTGCAGATACACAATTAGTATTTCACTCATGCTTTATTTATTCCATAACTTATCACCCAATATCGCTAGCAGTCTTTTGACAAGCCACTGACTTTATTCACACTGCATATATTTTTTTTAATTTCTATTATTTAATCAGAAAGAAAAGATATACTAAGGTTGTGGCGGACACTGCAAGGGCTAGTCACGAGTATGGACACCTTGCCTATCCCTGATAAAAGAATGTCCACTTGCTTAACTCAACTTCGGGTTTTTGTGCGTCAAGTACCACACCTATTACAAGTTGAAAGTAAAAAGTTTTCGTGCTAACCTGACATGCACAAAAAACGAACTTACACTATTGCGACCTCTTAGAATTCAATAGAGAGCAGAAAAAACACCCATAGTTGTTCGCTAACCCTCATCGCAATAAATTACCTACTCTAATAAACCCTAAACCGCCATCCCCCACATCACGATGTACCCCTTTACATTATTACCCCTAAACCATCACAACCTAACATTACAAACTACTCCACTATACTATTAACCCCTAAACCACCACAACCACCATCGCAAAGTACCCACTAAGCTCTAACCCCCTTAACCAGCTAACACCCCTAACCAAACAGCCCCTAAGTTAAAAAAAAATAACTTACCACTACATAAAATTAAAAAACCTCACATTACAAAAAATAAAAAAACTAGCATTACAGAAAAAAACTATTACAGAAAATAAAAAACCTACCATTATAGAAAATTAAAAAACATTACCAAAAATAAAAAATCCAGTTATGCCAATTCTAAAACTAAAGCCCCCCTTAAAAAACCCACCCCAAAATAAAAAAAACTTATACTAATAGAAGGGCTTTTTGTAGGGTATTGTCCTAAAGTGATTTAGCTATTTTTCTAAAAAAAAAAAAAAAAAAATACAACCCCATTATACAATAAAAGTAGGAGTGCCGCCAAAGGCGAATACCTAGGAGCCGGATTCAGTTTTGGGGTTTAGTGATAGGAGTTTTTGGCTGGGATTTTTCTTTTTAACTTACAAAAGAGCTGAGATAACTGAAGCCCTTTTCAGGGCATCTTTTTTTTAGGATAGGATTTTTTATTAGACTAGGTTTTTACATTTTTTGGGCAGCAAAAGAGCTGAGCCACTTCAGGGCATGTTTTTTTAAGACAGGTTTTTTTTAGATTTGTTTTTTTTTTAGTTTTTGGGCAGCAATAGAGCTGTCGCTTTAGGGCGACTGCCCTACCAAATGCCCTTATCAAGGCAATTTTTAGAGTAGGATTTTTTAGAAAGGATTTTTTTTTAAGGGGGGTACTTTTATTGTAGAATGGGGGTTGTATTTATTTTTTAGAAAAAGAGCAACTTTAGGGCAAATTGCTATAGTAACATTTAGTGTTAGTATAGGGTTTTTAATTTTGGTGTGGATTTATTCAAGGAGGCTTTAGTTTTAGAATAGGCATAACTGGGTTTTTTATTTTAGTTAATATTTTTTTTTATTTTCTGCAATGACAGTTTTTCTATTTTCTATAATGTTAGGTTTTTTTATTTTCTGTAATGTTAGGTTTTTTTATTTTCTGTAATGTTAGGTTTTTTTATTTTCTGTAATGTTAGTTTTTTTTATTTTCTGTAATGTTAGTTTTTTATGTAATTTTTTTGGTAACAGATTTAATTAGGGGGGTTAGACTTTGCGATGGGGGTTTAGGGGTTAATAGTGGTATAGTTTGCGATGTGGTGGTTTAGGGGTAATACAGTAGTGGGGTACTTTGCAATGTGTGGGTATGGCAGTTTAGGGGTTAATAGTGTAGAGGAGTAGTTTGCAATGTGTGGGTGTGGAGATTTAGGGGTTAATAGTGTAGCTGGGTACTTTGTGGTGAGTGATGTTGCATTTTAGGGGTTAATAGTGTAGTTTAGTGCAACTTTTTCCTATGGCCAAACACTTTACGCAAACTTTCAAGTTGCGTAAAAAGTTTGAGCTTAAAATGTGATTGCCTTTGAGTAATCGCAATTACTTTCAACTTGTAATATGGGTACACATTGCTGCTCAACGCCACCCATAGAAAATGTGGGGAGCGTAAATTATTGTGAATGTAGGGGATATAGTAGTGCGCTGGTGTAGGGGTAGTTACCAAACACCTAAAAATAGAAAGATCCTTCCGTCTTTCAAAAAACGATAGAGTGAATTAATGGGGGTGATAGGTGTGCTACTGAAAGCTGAAGGTATACTAAAAAATTTAAATAATATATATCAAAAAAGTTATATGTTTATGTGAAATAAATAATGTGGGTTATAAGGTGAAATGTGTTACAATAAATAGTAACTAATTAGTGTTCAATACTACAATACTACTCTGGAGGAGTATGAAAGAATTAATGTAGTCAATGTAAACGAAAAATATTTTATACAAAATTGCATGTATAACAATATACTAAAAACATCAAAATTAAGGGACGTCTCCCTTACTATGTAAAATATACAAAATAAAAACAAAGATTAGTGACACATTCAATAATGATTACATAAGCTGCCCCATACATTAAAAATATGTATACAAATGTCCGTTTCTTTGAACGTTAGGCAGGTTAAATGATATTGATATGCCCTGCTGTACTCAAATGGACAATAGCAGTTCAGACGTGCAGTTTCAAATATGCATGACCGTTTTAGCCAATATTAATGTAGAGAGTTATTTTGAGATTAGTGTTATCTCCAGTTGAAGCAGTTTATAAGACAATATTTTCTTAATAGAATCGAGTACCTGTTGGTCTCCAGACCCGTCTTACCGCATCCGATTACCCTTCTCACCTGGTGACTGATCAGCGCCGCATGTGTCTTGGCGTCTGACGTCACAGCTTGGTATCTCGGGTAGGATTGGCTGGGAGTGTTTAGAAGACAGGCAGATTCTTGTAGATGATGAAATAGAAACTTTTGTAAGATAAAAATGTTTGTGGAAAAAGCCTGCACTTAGTGCTTGATGCACGCAGGACTTTGAGGTTCCAAAAGAGGTATAATAGACAACCCGGGTTGTTGCAGTATCAAAACTGAAATTATGTGGTATAAGAAAAAAAGAGTCTCTTTGTGTATTTAATTCACACAATTGTAGGGTCAGCAGTCACAAGGTCGACGCGTTTCGCTCAGAAGAGCTTTATCCAGATCCTGGTGACTGTTGTAGCATAATATTTAAAGGCATCAGTTCTTTCTGATTGGTCTTCCATAATTGACCTCATTTAAGGTGGAATGTTTTGTTATCTCTCTTGCTCATATATATCAGCAGAGTTTTAAGGTGGAACTTTTTCATGGGGCAGCTTTCTATATACTAAGCAGTCATAAGCTCTATGATACAGAATTATTATAATAACATTATTTCTAAAAAAAGGGGTATATATTGTGTTGTGTGTATTTACTACAAAGCTTCATTCAAAGAGAAAAGGTGATAGATCCATTTCAGAGTTGAGCCCATTCGGATATAATGTGTTGTATTTATAAATTAACTCAGCTTCTTTGATTAATAATTTTTTCTCTATGTCTCCGCCCCTCCAATTATTTTTTACTTTTTGTATTCCCCAATATACAAGATCTTTGGTGTTCCCTTTATGGACAGATTTAAAGTGTTTGTATAAATGTGTGTTTTCAGAGCCTCGTTCTATCTGGCAGAGATGTTCCCTTATTCTGTCTCTTACCATTCTTTTGGTCTCTCCAAAATAAAAGAGATTACAGGAGCATTTGAGAATATATATTATGTTTTTGTTAGTGCATCTTATTACATCCTTGATATTAATTAATTTGTCAAAATTGTTTATTTGTAAATTTTTTAACTTTTTACTATGTGTGCAGGCTTTGCAGGTATAGCATGGGAAAAAACACTGATGTTTTTACCTGTCAGATCTTTCTGTCTTTTCAGATTTTGTTTAGGTTTTTTCAGTTCACTGGGAGCTAATATAGATTTTAAGTTTGTTGCTTTTTTAAAAACAAATTTAGGTTGTTCTATGATAGTTTTCCCCAAAATCGTATCTTCCCTTATAAGGTGCCAGTGTTTTCTTATGATGCCTTTAATTATATTGTGATCGGCGTGGTAATTAGTAATGAATGGAATGTCAATTTGATTTTTATTGTCTTTTTCTTTTTCTTTCTCCTTATATGTTAGAAGGGACTCTCTGTCAGTGTGTTTGGCTCTATCAATTGCTTTCTCTGTAATTGATTTATCATACCCTCTGGCCTGAAATCTCTCTGCTAGGATTTCTGATTGTTGTTCGAAATCTATGGTCCTTGAGCAGTTTTTTCTGATACGGAGGTACTGCCCTGTGGGAATATTAAGTTTCCAGGTGTTTAAATGGCAGCTTTTTGAATGTATGTAGTTACTACTGTCAACTTTTTTGAAATGGGTCTTGGTTTCAAGTTCTCTGTTCATAATCATTATCTCTAGATCTAAAAAGACAATTTTTTCTTTACTGTAGTTGAAAGTAAATTTCAAACCCCAGATGTTTCGATTCATTTTCTCAACCATAGATATGAGGTCTTGTTCAGAACCTCTCCATATTAATAAGAGATCATCTATGTATCTCTTATAGAGCACAAGGTTTGCACCATAGCTATCGGAGCCAAAAAAATCGTCTTCCCATGCTCCCATAAACAAATTGGCATAGCTAGGTGCAAACCTTGTGCCCATTGCTGTGCCTTCGGTCTGTAAATAAAACCTTCCATCAAATGAAAAATAGTTGTTTTCTAATATATATGTTATGCTTTTTAGAATGAATGCTCTGTGTTGATCTGACATATTTGGATCTTTTTTAAGAAAAAGATCTACTGATTTTATACCCTTAGAATGGTTGATCACAGTATATAATGATGTAACATCACATGTTACTAGAAACATATCATCTTCCCACTGTATTGTTTTTAGAGTGTTAAGGACTTGTGTGGAATCTTTTAGATATGATTTTAAGTTCTTTACATGTTTTTGTAGGTAGTTATCTACATCAGTGATTTTTAACCTTTTGTTTGCCGTGGCACACTTTTTTACATTAAAAAATCCTGTGGCACACCACCATCCCAAAATTTAAAAAAAATCACACATTGTAGCCTAATACAGCATATATATATATATATATATATATATATATATATATATATATATATATATATATATATATATACACATACACACAAACACACACATACTGTATGTATTGTGCTGTTATGCCATGCCTCCTACAAACTACCCCTGCACAGGGAGTAAAAAACAAGCAAAGTTTAAAAAATATGTCACACTGTTGTCAGTCTGCCGTGGCACACCTGAGGATCTCTCATGGCACACTAGTGTGCCACGGCACACTGTTTGAAAAACACTGATCTACATATCTAGATAAATTTGCAGATAGAGAGTTAATTCCAGAAATGATTGGTCTTCCTGGGGGGTTGACCAAACATTTATGGACTTTGGGAAGATAATAAAAGATGGGAATCACAGGAAATTTTGATGTTAAAAAGACAAATTCTTTTTCATTTAATATTCCTGATTTCTTCCCATCTGCCAGAATCTTATCAAGTCTTCTTTTGAATAAATCTGTAGGGTCAGAATCTAATTTTTTATATGTTTTTGTGTCTCCAAGTAATCTGTATGCCTCTTTGAGGTAATCACTGGTATTTAGAAGGACAATCCCACCTCCCTTGTCCGCTGGCTTTATTGTGATTTCTGCATTTTTTTGAAGGTTCTCAATTATAGATTTTTCTTTGATACTTATATTAAAGTTTTTTATTTTAGGAAGGGAACATTTTGTATATCATTACAGACCAATTTTTCGAATGTTTCCAGAAAGTTCCCTTTGGCAAAAACAGGATTAAATTTGGATTTCCCCTTAAGATTAGTATGTTGAATGTTATCTAAATTTTGTGATTTTATGTTCATTTGTCTTTCAACTGGGTTCTTAAGAAAAAATCTTTTGATTGTGAGGTTTCTTACAAATTTTTTAACATGAATATGTGTATGAAATTTACTTAATCTTGCTGTAGGGGCAAATGAAAGGCCTAGCTTTAGAATATTTTCTTCTTCCTTTTTTAGGGTGTGACTACTGAGGTTGAAAATTCCCTGATGTTCTTTTTCTACCTCCATCTTTTTGCCTCGTTTAAGTAATCCTCTCCCTCTCTTTCCTCTAAGCTTCTTTTCTTTCTTAAGTTGGAATCTTGCTCCTTTTCTTTTATGTCTCTTGATGTGCCCTCCCTTAGAGGGCTTTTCTCTAAAAAAACTGATTCCTCAATTTTATGTTCAATGTCTATGGGTCTATATTCTCTTAGATTTTAAAAACGATTTTGAATTGGGATTTTCCAATTGTCTTCCTGTCTATAGCTGTTCTGTCTGTTTGTCCTTCTTGGATATTCCCATTCTCTTTGTCTAGGGTAATAGCCTCTTTCTTCAGTATGTCTGAAGGTATTATGTCTGAATTCTTGATTAAAATGTTCCCTATTTCTGTATCTTGGATAATTATATCCTTCATATTGTGGACGAGAGTTGGTAATATATGGTTTGTCATAGTTATAATTACCATTATTGGAATAGTTTCTATTATTGGTGTAATTATTACGATGTTGTTGTTGTGAGTCTTTCGCTGTCCTATTTGTATATGTATATTCCCTTCTTTGTTCCTCTCTGTATTCTTTGGGTAATAACTCATTTGGGTTTGTGTCCTTTGGTACTGTCATTTATATCCCTTTCCATTTTTCCCCATTTTGTTCGTAAGAGGTCTTTATTTAAACTTGCCAGTTTTTCCATTATGACTTTCTGTCTTTCTTTGAATTCAGTATTAGATTTCTTGTCTTTTAATCTCTCTTTTATTTCTAGGATATTACTTTCAATAATGGTTAGTGTTTCTTGTCTAGATCTTTTTAAGATATCGATCAAAGTATTTGAGGCTTTATTTAAAGTTTCAGGCCATTCCTTTTGTAAAGCGTCTGAGAGTTGGAAAGTACAATTTTTACTAATCTTTAAACCTTTAGGGATTAAGCCTTTAGTCGTATATCTGTTTAGAAAAATTACTTCCATTTTTTGTTTCAGTTCTTTAGTCATATTGATTTCTAAATCATGTAATAAATCAGATAACTTCTCAGATGGGGCAGAGTTATTAGAGGGGGCATTAACATCTTTCATATTTGAAATTATTTTATCACGAAACTCAAAGATATCTTCCATATTAGAAAAGGGGGGCGTAGGGGGATGTGTTACCTGCAGCAACTACTATGTGAAGGAAAAGAACTAAATGTGAATGTAGGGGATATAGTAGTGCGCTGGTGTAGGGGTAGTTACCAAACACCTAAAAATAGAAAGATCCTTCCGTCTTTCAAAAAACGATAGAGTGAATTAATGGGGGTGATAGGTGCGCTACTGAAAGCTGAAGGTATACTAAAAAATGTAAATAATATATATAAAAAAAGTTATATGTTTATGTGAAATAAATAATGTGGGTTATAAGGTGAAATGTGTTACAATAAATAGTAACTAATTAGTGTTCAATACTACAATACTACTCTGGAGGAGTATGAAAGAATTAATGTAGTCAATGTAAACGAAAAATATTTTATACAAAATTGCATTAATTAAAGGCATCATAAGAAAACACTGGCACCTTATAAGGGAAGATACGATTTTGGGGAAAACTATCATAGAACAACCTAAATTTGTTTTTAAAAAAGCAACAAACTTAAAATCTATATTAGCTCCCAGTGAACTGAAAAAACCTAAACAAAATCTGAAGAGACAGAAAGATCTGACAGGTAAAAACATCAGTGGTTTTTTCCCATGCTATACCTGCAAAGCCTGCACACATAGTAAAAAGTTAAAAAATGTACAAATAAACAATTTTGACAAATTAATTAATATCAAGGATGTAATAAGATGCACTAACAAAAACATAATATATATTCTCAAATGCTCCTGTAATCTCTTTTATTTTGGAGAGACCAAAAGAATGGTAAGAGACAGAATAAGGGAACATCTCTGCCAGATAGAACGAGGCTCTGAAGACACACATTTATACAAACACTTTAAATCTGTCCATAAAGGGAACACCAAAGATCTTGTATATTGGGGAATACAAAAAGTAAAAAATAATTGGAGGGGCGGAGACATAGAGAAAAAATTATTAATCAAAGAAGCTGAGTTAATTTATAAATACAACACATTATATCCGAATGGGCTCAACTCTGAAATGGATCTATCACCTTTTCTCTTTGAATGAAGCTTTGTAGTAAATACACACAACACAATATATACCCCTTTTTTTAGAAATAATGTTATTATAATAATTCTGTATCATAGAGCTTATGACTGCTTAGTATATAGAAAGCTGCCCCATGAAAAAGTTCCACCTTAAAACTCAGCTGATATATATGAGCAAGAGAGATAACAAAACATTCCACCTTAAATGAGGTCAATTATGGAAGACCAATCAGAAAGAACTGATGCCTTTAAATATTATGCTACAACAGTCACCAGGATCTTGATAAAGCTCTTCTGAGCGAAACACGTCGACCTTGTGACTGCTGACCCTACAATTGTGTGAATTAAATACACAAAGAGACTCTTTTTTTCTTATACCACATGATTTCAGTTTTGATACTGCAACAACCCGGGTTGTCTATTATACCTCTTTTGGAACCTCAAAGTCCTGCGTGCATCAAGCACTAAGTGCAGGCTTTTTCCACAAACATTGTTATCTTACAAAAGTTTCTATTTCATCATCTACAAGAATCTGCCTGTCTTCTAAACACTCCCAGCCAATCCTACCCGAGATACCAAGCTGTGACGTCAGACGCCAAGACACATGCGGCGCTGATCAGTCACCAGGTGAGAAGGGGAATCGGATGCGGTAAGATGGGTCTGGAGACCAACAGGTACTCGATTCTATTAAGAAAATATTGTCTTATAAACTGCTTCAACTGGAGATAACACTAATCTCAAAATAACTCTCTACATTAATATTGGCTAAAACGCTCATGCATATTTGAAACTGCACGTCTGAACTGCTATTGTCCATTTGAGTACAGCAGGGCATATCAATATCATTTAACCTGCCTAACGTTCAAAGAAACGGACATTTGTATACATATTTTTAATGTATGGGGCAGCTTATGTAATCATTATTGAATGTGTCACTAATCTTTGTTTTTATTTTGTATATTTTACATAGTAAGGGAGACGTCCCTTAATTTTGATGTTTTTAGTATATTGTTATACATGCAATTTTGTATAAAATATTTTTTGTTTACATTGACTACATTAATTCTTTCATACTCCTCCAGAGTAGTATTGTAGTATTGAACACTAATTAGTTACTATTTATTGTAACACATTTCACCTTATAACCCACATTATTTATTTCACATAAACATATAACTTTTTTGATATATATTATTTAAATTTTTTAGTATACCTTCAGCTTTCAGTAGCGCACCTATCACCCCCATTAATTCACTCTAGCGTAAATTATTGCTTTTGCAGTAATTTAAATTAATTTGAGCATAAAAAACACTGCAATCTTGCAATTGCATTTATGCTCCTATCGCTATTGATAGCACGCCACTCGTTATCTAATCCTATATAAATTTACCAACTTTTATCTCTGTCCACACTCTCCCACAGACAAAGTGAATGAGTCTTGGTAAGATCTACTGTGAACCAAAAGTGCAGTTTGGCCATTTGAATAATACTGTTTTGCCATCACTGACTGATGCGCAGCCTTGCAACTAGGACAAAAGTGGGGAATTGAGCTTTATTAACCCCATGGCGGCAAAAGAGAGCTGCAACATATTACTTTGCAATATTTAGCAGGCCAAGAAGTTAAAGGGAAATTCAACACCTCTTGCTTTTGTGTTAAAATTGAGCTTTGTCCCTTGCTCCCTAGAAAGACCAAAAAGCAAAATCTGTAACCTAGGTTTAAACAAAATGCTACAAATTGCCTAATTAAACTACTTGAGTTGCAGCATTTACATGTTACAGAACTTGTTTTTTGACCTCTCTAGGGGAGTATTGGGGAAAACACAGCTTTACACAAAGCAAGATGTGTTTAATATTCTTCTAATGTCTATTCATTTTTAACAGAGAGCTTTTACCAGTGCTGTTAGTATTATATGTGCAGATCTGCTGTATGGATTCAGAAAAGCCTATTAGTTTTAGTGAGAAGTATGTTATCTTATTAAAGACCAAAAGCAAAACCATGGAGCATGCAAGGCCCATTGTTAAACACTGGCCTAGATTTAATGCAGCTCTATGGAAAAGTGAGCTGTCATTACACAGACCTCACAATAGTCATCCCCATAGAATTCATTAAGAAAGTGGGATAAATGCAGAGTTCACAGTGAGATGTGAGCTGCATTCCATAAATAGCAATACTGCACAATGGAAAACAGCTTCTAGTAGTGGTTTGCGTGATTTAAAGGGACATTTAACTCATAGAATATATCAGTAATTAAGCACTACATTACAAAATCAATTAACCTTGTCACATTGTTAACCTAATTTATGTTTTGCAAATCAAGAGTAGTTCAGCAGTACAGTCCGCATGAAAAGCCTGGGGGAATCCCTGTTTCTGGTCTTAATTACAGTGACCAATTAGGGAGGCATGTAAATGAGCTTATCATCTGAGCTAACCAATCACTGTATAGAATATTGCGGCACAGTTAAGATTCCCCATACTTAAGTATGATTGATACACACCTGCCTTTCTGGAAGAGGAACAATCACAGAGGTATTTTAAAGAAAAACAGGCAAATAATACAATTATAAAAAATAGGTTTCATTTTTTTTTAATTCTTTTTAATTTAACAATTTATGTATGTATTAATTGTTGAGTTTAATGTCCCTCTAACATGGGGGCATCCAGTACTGATTAAAGGGACAATAAATGCCTCTTCCTTTTGTGTAAAAAGTTGTATTTGTCCCATGCTGTATTTGAGAGGCCAAAAAGCAAATTCTGTACCTTTAGTTTTTTTTTTTTTTTTTTAAATAAACAGCTGGTTTAGGCCGTTATGCGGCATTTTAAAAACCTAAGTTACAGAATTTGCTTTTTGACCACTCTAAAAAACATAGAATGAAACACATTTTTTACACCAAATGTTCCTTTAACTTATAATTTAGGCTTTTAATAATTTAAGGTTTTTAATGTCCCTTTAACTTATAATTAACTCAAGATGTTGTCCTGTATTTTGAGACAGTTGTACAAACTACTAAGAAGTCGCAAGAAAGCTTAGTGAGTACTAAGGTGTAAAATCGCTTTATGAATATACTTACAACTGTGAGACCATTTAACCTTTTATTCAACCAACTCTATAATATCAACAAGACTTATTTGTAGCAGAAATGAAAACAATTTTAACATTTATTTAATAAGACATGATGTTCAAAAATGTTCTTTCTATCTAAAAAAAATTATTGTTTTAAAAAAAGAATGTTGTGTGTTAAATAAATGTACTTTTTTGTGGGAACTGTCCCTATTAGTCAGTGAACAAAAGAGCCTCATAACTTTTAATTTTATCATGCATTTGCTTTTTTTTATTTAGAAAATTATATATAAATATAGCTTGTTTAAGTGTTGCTCTTTCATATGCAAGAAAGAAAAAAGTGTTATGTCCCTTTAAGTTGTGGACACTGCTATAAATCAAATACAAAATTTGAATTCTGAAGTGAATACAACTCTCATTTCACTGTAGGTTTTTACTGGGTGGCCCATAACTGGCAACAACCTCCAGTCGCTATTAGCTACAGTAGCTTAGCCACTTAAATGGGACTCTCATACAGCTAAACATAGACCTCTGCTTCTAACAAAAAACACAGAAGAGCCTAGATCCTCATATCTTTATCCAGCACTTAGCATTTAGAAGAGACACAAACTTTCGGACATAGCCGTTACTCACGATTTTACGGACTTCACTGTCACAGGTATACCTCCAGATGAAGCCAGCAATTGCACTTCTGTATCCAGCCTCAAACTCCAAGTTCCAGATCCAAACAAACAAACGCTCATTCCGACCACACAGAGCGTTGGCTCTGGTTTAATGTTTACCTGTAGGTACTAGGTTAGTCATGTGATTAACTTCGATATCTTCAGCTGACACTGCCGGGTCTAAATATGAGGCATTAGGAATCCTAGAGAAACTATTACACTCATTGAAGAAAGCGAGCTCCTCCAACTCGCTACAATGTATATAAAGACAAAAGCAGTCTTCTTTAAGAGTGTCAAAAAGTATACTTTATTTCAAAAGTATAAAAACAGAGAAAAACAAATGGACTGATGATTTCGGTTATATAATATGCCATATTTATTTACCATAACAATACATCTCTCTTGAGCTGCTTAAATAGCCCATCCTCTACCGGTGCTTATGCAAAATGTTAACTCTTTCAGTACTCCTTATACAATACTAGCTGTTGCATGCGGCTTCGCTTGTGTGGATTTTGTGATTTGTAAAAAATAGCGAAAAACCCGACCAATCACAATGACGTATGCCTGTTCGGGTTGCACGCTCACTGACATGAGTTTCTTGAGTTTTTGTTAATTCTTGGTGTTTCTCGTAACCTAAATACCAATTTTCTCGTCTGTAACATCTTTGGTTTTTGAGATATAGGTATCCTCATAAATCACCCCCCTTTTTTGACCCGCCCTTAAGTGGATGTTTGGGAAATGGTAAAACATGTGCTTCTTTATTTTTAAAGGAGAATATAAATACCAATTTTCACATCAGTAACATCTTTGGTTTTTGAGATATAGGTATCCTCATAAATCACCCCCCTTTTGACCCCCCTTAAGTGGATGTTTGGGAAATGGTAAAACATGTGCTTCTTTATTTTTAAAGGAGAATATAAATACCAATTTTCACATCAGTAACATCTTTGGTTTTTGAGATATAGGTATCCTCATAAATCACCCCCCTTTTGACCCCCCTTAAGTGGATTTTCGGGAAATGTTAATACAATGTATTTCTTTATTTTTAAAGGAGAATCTAAATACCAATTTTCACTTTTTTGTGAGATATCAGAATCCTCATAAATCAGCCCCCCCCCCCTTTTGACCCCTCTTAAGTGGATTTTAGGGAAATAGTAAAACACGTGTTTCTTTATTTTTCAAGGAGAATTTAAATACCAATTTTCACTTCTGTAACATCTTTGGTTTTTGAGATATAGGTATCCTCATAAATCAGCTCCACCTCCTTTTGACCCCTTAAGTGTATTTTAGGGAAATAGTAAAACATGTGTTTCTTTATTTTTAAAGGAGAATGTAAGTACCAGTTTTCACATCTGTAACATCTTTCGTTTTTGAGATATAGGTACCCTCATAAATCAGCTCCCCCTTTTGACCCCCCCTTAAGTGGATTTTTAAGGAAATGTTAAAACACATATTTCTTTATGTTTAAAGGAGAATCTAAATACCAATTTTTACTTCTTTTTGATTTTAGTTATCCTCATAAATCAGCTCGCCCTTTTAACCCCTCTTAAGTGGATTTTTAGGAAATGTTAAAACAAGTGTTTCTTTATTTTTTCAAGGAAAATTTAAATACCAATTTTCTGTATCATCTGTAACATCTTTGGTTTTTGAGATATAGGTATCCTCATAAATCAGTCCCCCCCCCCTTTTGACCCCCTTTAAGTATATTTTCGGGAAATGATAAAACACGTTTCTTTATTTTTCAAAGAGAATCTAAATACCAATTTCTTTCCTAAGATATGGTGAGTCCACGGCGTCCTCAATTACTGTTGGGAATATCACTCCTGGCCAGCAGTAGGAGGCAAAGAGCAACACAGCCAAGCTGTTAAGTATCACTCCCCTTCCCACAAACTCCAGTCATTCCCTTTGCCTACGGTGCAAGGAGGAGGTGAAGTTTTGGTGTCTGAAGAAGATTTAATTTATTTTACTTCAATCAAGATTTTATTATTTTGAAAGCCAGAGTAGGTTTGCTCTGATCTTTTCTTTCAAGATGGGTTTAGCCGTACTCCACGTTAGTCTCTTCAGTAGGGCAGTGGTGGCTTCTAAGCAGTTAGGAACTTATGTGGTGGGCCTCACTGCATTTTTCTAACATGTTGCTGCCCATGTGTAGGAAGCCAGAGTAGGTTTACTTTGTCCTTTCATTTTTCCACAGGTCTCTGTGAGGAGTGGCTTCCTCTCATGCCGGGTGAGCTGTCTTCCTGCCAGTCAAGCTGCACGAATATAGGGACAACAATCCTGAGCTCAGGTTTTTTTTTGGCAGTGTGCAGGCGCTTGGTCTGTGACAAGAGAGGGGAATTCAGTGTGTTATGAATTTTATTCCCATTGGTGGCTCAGGGGTTATTTAATGGTAGTTATATGGGGAGCACAATTCCTCAATACATACTTAGACCAGTTGCGAGGGTCAGACCGTGCTGACTTGTCCTCCTCGCTTATGGCCACTTTGCTCTGCCCTGTCAATCATCAGACGTTAGTAGAGGCGGATTTTTTTGTGAAGTGCTTTCTTTTTCACGTGCTTCTGGGTTGTGGCGCATCTGTGAGATCACATGTCACTTGATTTTCTTGTTGGCAGAGACCGGAGTGTCTGTGTTGGTACTAGTGCTTAGTAGTGCCACTCCGTTAGTCTAAGGAGGCAGGTAGGTGCCTCTACTATACGCTGAGGTGTAGAGGGCTTGATGTATAACTTTCGTTTCCTTGTATTATTAATTTGACAAGACACTTTTCTTTTTCACTAAATTGGATATTAGTGTTACGCCTCCTGATTGGAGTTAGGAGTAAACAGAGTGTCCCTGGGGAGCGCCATTTTTTAGGGGGCAGTGATTTGTAATTAAAAAATTTTTTAATAACGTTTTTTTATGGTTCAATATGGATCAGGAAATTTCCCCTATAGCTCAATGCAAACTTTGCTTAGCTAGCCAGGCTGAACCTCCCCTACCTTTCTGTTCCTCCTGCAAAGAGAGGACTCAGTTACATAAAGATAGTATTTTTGCCTCTTAGCCACCACTCTCTCAGGATGATGCTGTTCAGGCAATGCCGCAGCAGTCTCCTCCATCGTCCTAAGCCTTAATGGTGTCACAGGCAGTGCCCTGCGGTTCCTCTGAATCTCCTGGAGGAGTTTATTTGAAAGCAGAAATTGCTGCCCAGGTATGTTCTGCGGTATCTGCGGCATTGACTGCTATTCCCATGCTACAGGAAAAACGCAAGAGGAAATTTAGAGATTCAGATAGAAGGGCTCTGAGGCTACACAAGTTGTTCTTTCTCATAAGTCTGATGAGGAAGATACGTCGGTAGCCTGAGGGTGAAATCTCAGATTCAGACAGTGTAATTCCCTCATCTGATGCTGAAGTTGTATCCTTCAGATTTAAGCTTAAACACCTCCGTGTCTTGTTGAAGGAGGTTTTGGCTACCTTGGACGACTCCGATACTCCTGTTGTTGCCAAACCTAGGATATCTAGTAAACTTATCAAGTACTTTGATGATCCTTCCTCTGTGAAGGTGTTTCCTGTTACAGACCGTGCTACAGAAATTATTGCACAGGAATGAGACAGACCCGGGATCCCTTTTTTTCACCATCTCTGAACTTTAAAAAGATGTTTCCTGTGGCAGACTCCATTATGGGAGCCAAAATATCTGGTTTTGCTGTTTTACCGCGCAGACATTATAGCTGAAATCTTGGTCAGCGGATGTTTCATCTAAGTCCAAGGGTAAGATCTTGTTTGGTCCTGGTCTGGCAGAAATTATTCTTTTCTGCCACAAAATAAGAAGAATAGACCGAAAGGACGTCAGAGAAGTTTTTGTTCCTTTCGTAATTTCAGGGGTAAGTCTTCCGCTTCCAAGCAGGAACAGCCCAAGCCTTATTTGAAACCCAATCAGTCTTGGAACAAGGGGAAGCAATCAAAGAAACCAAATACTGAATTAAAATCAGCATTAAGGGGTTGCCCCCAATCTGGGATCAGATAATGTGGGGGGCAGACTTTCTCGGGTTCTCTCAGGCCTGGATACGAGACGTCCCAGACCCTTGGGCAGTGGACATAGTATCCCAAGGTTACAGATTAGAATTCAAGACCTTCCCTCCCAGGGGCAGATTCCACCTCTCAAGATTATCTGCAGACCAGATAAAAAGAGAGGCATTCTTGAAATGTGTACACGATCTTTCCTCCCTGGGAGTGATAGTTACAGTACAAGAACAGGGTCTAGGTTTCTCTTCAAATATGTACGTGGTTCCCAAAAAAGAGGGAACTTTCCAAGCTATTCTAGATCTGAAGTGTCTAAACAAGTTTCTCAGAGTACCATCCTTCAAGATGGAAACTATACATTCCATTTTTCCTTTAGTGCAAGAATGTTAGTTAATGACGACCATAGACCTGAAGGATGCAGACCTTCATGTTCCCATTCACAGGGATCATCACAAATTTACTATTAAAAACGGGCGCACTTTTGGTCAGAATCAAGCCTGTGTTTAGGTCAATGGCTCCTCTTTGGAGCCTTAACCTTGTTCTTAGAGTTTTGCAGCAGGCTCCTTTTGAGCCTATGCATTCAATAGACATTAAGTTGTTGTTTTGGAAGGTTTTGTTTCTTATTGCTATTTCTTCTGCTCGGAGAGTCTCAGAACTCTCGGCTTTGCAGAGTGATCCACCTTACCTTATATTTCATGCCGATAAGCCGGTTCTTCGTACTAAGTTTGGTTTTCTTCCTAAAGTAGTTTCGGATAGAAATATTAATCTGGAAATTGTTGTTCTTTCTCTATGTCCTAATCCTTCTTCTCATAAGCAACGTTTGGTGCACAACCTGAATTTTGTGCGTGCCCTAAAATTCGACCTCCATGCGACTAAGGATTTTTGCCAGTCTTCTGCCCTGTTTGTTTGTTTCTCTGGGAAACGTAAAAGGTCAGAAAGCTACTGTTACTTCGCTTTCTCTCTGGTTGAGAAGTATAATCCGTTTTGGCTTACGAAACTGCTGGACGGCAGCCTTCTGAGAGAATTAAAGCTTATTCCACTAGGGCTGTCTCCTCTTCTTGGGCTTTCAAGAATGAAGCTTCTGTGGAACAAATTTGCAAGGCTGCAACCTGGTCTTCTCTACATACTTTTTCCAAATGTTATAAATTTGATACTTTTTCCTCGGCTGGGGCTTCTTTTGGGAGAAAGGTTCTTCAAGCGGTGGTGCTTTCTGTTTAGGTCTACCTGTCTTGTTCCTCCCTAGTCCTCTGTGTACTCAAACTTGGGTATTGGTTCCCAACAGTAATTGAGGGCACCGTGGACTCACCATATCTTAGGAAAGAAAACAAAATTTATGCTTGCCTGATTAATTATTTTTTTTCCGATTATGGTGAGTTCACGGCCCCGCCCTTTTGTTTAAGACAGCTTTTTTTCTGACTAACATCAGGCACCTCTACACCTTGGGGCCAATTTATCAAAGGTCTTGCAGACCTGATCCGACAGTGCGGATCAGGTCCACAAGACCTCGCTGAATGCGGAGAGCAATACGCTCTCTGTATTCAGCATTGCACCAGCAGCTCACAAGAGTTGCTGGTGCAACACCGCCCCCTGCTGACTCGCGGACAATTGGCTGCCAGCAGGGAGGTGTCAATCAACCCGATCGTATTAGATCAGGTTGAATTCCGGTGATTCCTGTCCGCCTACTCAGAGCAGGCGGACAGGGTTATGGAGCAGCGGTCTTTAGACTGCTGCTTCATAACTGCTGTTTCTGGCAAGTCTGAAGATTCGTCAGAAACATGGGCCCACAAGCTCCATTTGGAGCTTGATAAATGGGCCTCCTTGTGTTACTTCTTTTTTCTCCATTTACCTTTGGTCAAATTACTGGGGTTTGTGGGAAGGGGAGTGATACTTAACAGCTTGGATAACAGATGAACAAAGGATTGCAGGTACTCAGAGGATAACATAAAAACAGCAGTTTATTGAATTGCAAAAAAGTTAAAAAACAGCACATCTTGTGCTGTTTTTTTTTTACTTTTTGCAATTCAATAAACTGCTGTTTTTATGTTATCCTCTGAGTACCTGCAATCCTTTGTTCGTCTGTTATCCAGTCTGTGTGGCTTGGTTCTGCCACAGCTATGGTACTCTATTCCCTTAGGAGGATTTTCTGGTTGACCTTTAGGCGAATTTACTTCCGCTTCTTCCAACGGAGAGAATTTGTTGTTGCATGTACGGATGCTACACTGTGACTCATCCTTAACAGCTTGGCTGTGGTGCTCTTTGCCTCCACCTGCTGGCCAGGAGTGATATTCCCAGCAATAATTGAGGACACTGTGGACTCACCATATCCGGAAATAAATACATTTATCAGGTAAGTATAAATTTAGTTTTTCATGTTTGTAACATCGTCATTTTTTGAGATATAGGTATCCTCATAATTCAGCCCCCTCTCTTTGACCCCCCTTAAGTGGATTTTGAGAATCTAAATACCAATTTTCACGTCTGTAACATCAACGGTTTTTGAGAAATAGGTATCCTCATAAATCACCTCAATGATCCAAAAGCCTCATGATCCAATAATAGCGCCCGGAGTTGTACACACCCCTTGGGGGCATGGTCAATGTTAGTTATTGGGCCGCGGGTGGGTGTGAATGGATGGGGCAATGTGATTGGAAGTAAAGGCACTCAGGTTCAATGGCTTTAAAGGGTGCACTTATCGAGGCTTCTGTTTGTTCAGTTTACACATTGACAAAGGCCTGAAATTGGGCCGAAATGCGTTTATGCCTTTAAGCTCGGTCCTCACCCCTGGCACCTGAAGCCGAAGTATCCGGTTATTGGCCAGGAAACAAGAGGTAAGACACGGTCTTTTTAACAAAGTTAAGGTGGTGGGGATTGTGGGTAAGGGTCTTACCCTGTTTTAATGATATTAATAAAGTTAATGTTTTAACTTATCTCTTATATACATTTAAATGAATGTGTGCTTCTAAGCCCCTCTCTATTCTCTCCTTTTTTTAATTGTTTATTTAAAGGGGCAGCACTTGATCCTGTCAGCAATCGGCTTGAGGATTCTTTTCCTTTATACACACCTTTTGCAGTACCAGTATTTCTTTTTTGTGTGGTAAAGTTACAACATAGCCAGGAGACTTAAACTACTCCCCTCATGAGACAATATTTCATCCATGTCATTGGTAGCTTTAGGGTTTTTTATTTGAGCACTTTAAAGAATTATGTGTATGGCCATTTAAGAGAGCCAGCAGTAGCTTAGTGTATGATGTGGTTCAGTAGTACAGGCTCCGGTTAGACTGGGGAAGACATTTTGACAGGGTTTTATATGTCTATTATGCTTGGTGCAATATATTATATTCTCAAACTGTCAAAAGTGGGTTTTTTTCAATATTCAAAGACACCGGCTTACTCCCAGAGATAGCTCTGCCCCCTCAGTGTTCCCTGGCTTCTCTCTTGATCCGGAGCCTCGCTGACTAGATTGCAGCTACAACACTTGAGGCTTACTTCTAAACAGATTTTAATCTGATTTGAAGTGCCTGCCAACCCCAGGAAAGGGGTGAGTACCCATATTGGAGCTGCCAGGGGCTACTTATGAGCATCTTATTATTTCTGGGGGCTATAAAACTGATTACATTGGGAGATTGTGTAAGTGTCTAAGGGAGTATTTTATAGTATAGATGGCTCTCTACCAGGTTTTCTATGTACTGTTTATTATATAAGGTGTTATTGTATACTGTTTTATACGTAAAAACATGGAACAACATTTTTCTGTCCCCACTGATATTTACATAGAGGAGTCAGTTACAGATATCCCTCTAAAAACATATATATATATATATATATTTATTTTGCAAAGCTGTTCCAGTATGACAGATCACTCAAATCTGTAAGAATGATATACCTCAAATTTTGTATACTTATCAGCCGCAACAGTCTAATGTTCAGAGGGAATTTTCCCTGTACTTGACAATCATGGAGAAAACTACAGTTTATTCTCCTTAAGCTAAAAAAATAAATATACAAAATAGTGACTGTTTTAGGACTGTCCCCAATCTAAGTAAGTGTAAGCATACATTTGGGGTTTTAACTCAGTTGTCTGAGGTAAATGTGCAAAACATTTCTTGTGCTGACAACCTAAGGTTCGGAATTGATAACATCCTCTCTGAAGTTTTTTTTATATAAAGACCTTTACACCATAGCACATTCTTATATGATCTGCAATGTACCCATTTTATTATAATATGTGCAACTATATACGATACTAACCATAATAACATATGGTGTCATTAACATTTATTATAACTATCTGCACTATTAATACTTATTTATTAGTCAATTAAGCATTGTACTCCCATCATTGCCAAGGGATGTAAGCAAATAGTTTATTTATGACAGTCTGCATTTGTATACTGTTGCATCATGCAGATTCTGTACACTATTCTCTTAAACAAATAATACTTTTTACATAGGCAGAACTCCTGTCTCTGTGGATGCAATTTATTAAATGTCCTATGCTATTAGTGTACACAATCTAGGTATATACCTTTCATTCATGGCACTCTGCATGTTTATTTCCTATAGCAGTTTGTTGGATTTATTTGTATTTTTATACAATAGTGAGATAAGATTAGAGATAAGATCTATTGGTATCTTCTTATACCTATGTTATGTGAAATGTATATAAACTAAAGTTCTTTCATGCAGAAAGTGGACATTGTTCATGAATATGTCCAATATTTGTAGGGATCCTTTAGAGATAAGATAAATTGGTATCTCTTTTACTCCATTGTAGGAGTGATTTATATGTATGCACATACTATTATTAATTATGAATATTTTAATTTACTATGCACTTCGTATATTTACTTTGTGATTATACACAGTGTCTGTTTTTTCTGGACATGGATTTACAAGTATCCAATGTGTACCTGTTGGTCTATATGTGCTGCTCCTTTAGTCAGGAGGGCCACATAATAGTCTATCTATGTGCAAATACTTAAGTAGGTATATGTATACTACATCTGATGTTTATCTCATGTACAGATTTTTAATCTTTGTATAAAATGTATGTATAAATTTCTACATTTCAGGTTCTACACTGAAAATAGTTTAAACTGATAGTCCGGACTTATTATCTTATCCTTCAAGAGATTTAGTGTTTTTGTTCTCTTTGAAGCAGAGTCACTCTGATTGACCAGTGGTCCTATCTAAATGTTATCTATGATCTTTAACAGCGGCAACAAAGGATTTGGTGGAGAGGGGAATATTTAATCTGAGTGCCTGTGTAATCTCAGGGTCAAGAGATTTTCCCCTAATCTTTTTTTATCCAAGGAAATTACAGTCCTACCCTGGATTTCATATCCCTAGACAAATTGGTCTGGATTCCCTCTTGTATAATGGGAACATCCCTCTAAGTCTCTTTCCCTTAATCAAGGGTCAGTTTATGACTACTATAGACTTCTAGGGTTTTTATCTGTACTTCCCTATACATAGGGATTATTTTCAGTTCCTGAGGTTTTGTTTATTTGCAAAACTCTGCCAGTTTGCCACTCTGTGTGGGATACACTTTTGCCGGTTATCAGAATCAGGATATATTTTAGTTGCTCCTTATGTGGCTGATATCTAGTACACGCTTATTTTCTGTCAACAGCTCTTGCTCTTACTCTCAAACCTCTGTCTTTCAAGACAATAGTTGGAGTATCAATGTATCTATAGCTCCTTATATCCTGCTATAAGGGGTAAGCTTTACAGGAGTCATAATATACTCAATCCATATGCATCTATTTTCCTGATGGAACTTCGTATTATTAAGATTCAGAGGATGTGTCTCTTCCTTCAAGGAGCTCCATCCATTTGTATCTCAGTGCATGGAGGTGGTTGGTCTTTTGGTTGCTGCTTCAGTCGCAGTTTCTTTAGCCCCTCTTCACTTGAGACCCCTTTCATGGCTATGCTACATTAGTAGTTAATGAATTATCTACATTTGGCACACAGATTGCTTTGGATTTCCCCATCAGTTAATCCTTTAAGACACAAAGTCTGTCTTTGTCCCTAGGGACATTCTTCCTTCGTTAGTAATGGTCTATTGTACCAACAAACTCCAGTCTCTCAGGCTGGGTTTTTTGAAGATTGCAAGAAGTTTGGTATCACCTTAAGCAAGGTTACCAAGCAAAGTTTATCCATTTCCAGTCCGACAACATCATGGCGATGGCCTTCTTAAATTAGCACAAGTTAACTGCAGTCCACTGGCCATGCAGGAAGTGTATATTACTCTGTTTTATAGATCCCTATTGGCAATCACAATACCAGGTGTGAACAACTGGGAGATGGATAATTCCAGCAGTCGATCAGTCCATTCATGAGAGTGATCTCTTTATAGGACCTTTTTAATCACTTATTGATCTAATGGCCTTATGGGACATAGTTCTAATGGCCTTTCACACTTCCAATCTATTGAGCAAGATCAAAAGATCCTAGGTTCACAAGTTAGTAACCTTGGTATGTCCATGGGACTTTCATCTAGCATACCTTTTCCTGTTTTTATTCCAAGAGTCTTTCTTGGATCAAACAGGAGTCAACGTTAGTAATATTAGTTGCTCCAACCTGGCGCAGATGTCCTTTTGCTTTCCATAGCTCTTTTACTCTGAGACAGACTCTGTTGTCTCAAGGTTCACTTTTCTATCAAGATCTCAAATCTCTAATTTAATGACGTGGAGTTTGAACTCCTAGTTTTGGAACATAGAGATTTATTTGATTCAGTCATTGAATCTTTAACACAAGAAATATAACAGAAGATTGGAAGACATACTTTAAATGGTGTTTTTCTAGATGGTTTTCTTGGTGTCCTCTAAAATTAATTAAATCCTTTAGTTTTCAGGATGCCCTGGTCAAGGGTTTGTCCACTTTTTTTTCTGCCTGATCTCTTTTTCATAGGAAGTTAGCTAAACTTCCTTAGGTTCAGACTTTTGTTCAGGCGTTAGTTAGAATTAGGCCACTGAAGGAACCTAATTTCTCCACCCTGGAATTGAACTTACTTTTCTATATATTACAAGGCTCTTCTCTTGAACCTTTGCATTATATTACTATTGTCTATTACTGGGAAAGTACTCTTTCTTTTAGCAATCTCTTTAGCATAAAGAGTTTCCATATCGTTAACCTTGTCTGTGATTTTAATTTCTTACTATCACAAGGTGAAGGTTATACTTTGTACTAAATATGATTTTTTTTCACTAAAGGGAAACACCAATCAAGAAATGGTTGTTCCTTCATTGTGTTCAGATCCTGCTAGCTCTAGTTAGCAGATATTACATAATCTGATTATTGTAAACACTTTGAAGTTCTATCTCCAAGCAATGATAGATTTCAGTCAAACTTCTAGTTTGTTTTTTCACTACTAAATCTAGTAAGGGACAGAAAGCTACTAAGGTAGCATTTGCCTCTTAACTCATAAGAAGGGATCCAAGACTTTCTTAACGTTTCGAAGGTCACCTTTCTAAGAGCATTACAGCTCTTTCTTCAAGAGTAATTGCAACATTATGGGTTTTTGAAAGATTATACATCTTTAGAGCAGATTTGCAAAGCTTCAACATGCCTTATCTGAATACTTTTTTTCAGCGTTTAACGCTTTGAGGTTTTGCTTTTTCACAAGCAGCTTCTAGTTGGAAAGTCCTTTAGGCCACAGTGTCGGCTAAATAAGAACTACCAGAAAAATTGTCCCACCCTTTCTGTTACATAAACCATTGGTTTTGTTATTGATCTCATATGTTATGGAGGACTGTGGACCATCATCATTTTATGAAAGAAAACAAAATTTATTCTTATCTGATAAATTATTTTCTTTTGGAATGATGATGGTCCACAGGCCACGCCCGTTTACATTTTTGGGCGACACTTCTATAGACCCTGTTTTGCCTTTCCTACCTTTCCTTCCTATTCTCTACTCGGCTATAAGTAAAAATAAGAGAGAGATGGAAGGTGGGAGGGTTTTAAAGCTCTTATATGGGTTCTTGACCTCTTCCTAGTGGTGGGAAATATATACTATATGTTATAGAGGACTGTGGATCATCATCATTCCAAAAGAAAAGAATTTATCAGGTAAGCATAAATTTAGTTTTAAGATGTTATATAGTAGTAAGGTTAGGAATGCACGCTTATGGAAACACAGTTTTAATTTGTACTCTTTGCAATATAAAAATGGAAATATAAATGTAAAATGAATAAAACTTGTACGTTTCAGGAATAAAATATTGTACTGCAATATTCTCTTTTTGTCAGTAATAAATGTAGGAAACAGAGCTTTCAAGGATATGTTTTTCTTTGATGAATATCAGAAAAGACCTCTCTGTCCAGTGGACTGTGCAGGAGCACTTGCTTAAATATAAATAAGGTTTCTTAAATCTACTATGCCTTTGATAAACTGCAAAAAAAACACCAAAAGAGGAATGAGAGTCTTAGTACTTAGTATTTACTTTACTATCGAAAAATTATAAATGAACTTTTATGAATTATAGTTTAAATATAAATGTACAGAGACCTGACAAAATAAAATAAAATGTAAAAATTCTATTTTAGAGCTGATCCTAAAGGTGTTCTCGCTTTTCTGGCCAATAGCTGGATATGTGGGCATCAGGTTTAGAAACCTTCTGTTCAATGTTGACCCCCAAAAAGGGAAACAAAACTATTCTTTTCTGGACTAAGATTTTTTTTTTTTTTTTTTTTTTTTAGTATTATTAATAATAATTATTTTTTCAATAGTGAAGTCCACCACTTAGGATCCCAATTCTCTTTTGTTTTTGTGTTTTTTTGTTAGTTACAAGAGGTAGCACTAGACTGTGATCACAGACTGTTGCACCTTTTGTGTCCTATATCATATTGTTACAGTGTAGTCTTTATTCTCACTCTTAGAAAACTAGACACTGCTTCATACCCTGGGGCCCATTTATTTAGCTGTGTATGCAGTTTTGTGTCCCCAGTTAAGTAGCTGCAGTCTTAAGACCACTGCTATTTAACAGGAGGGACTGGGACCAAAAATAGGCCCGGGCATTTTAAGGCAAAGCAGCCCCCCATATACACACACTTCTATGCACACACACCACACATACACACACTCATATGCACACACACCACACATACACACACTCATATGCACACACACCACACATACACACACTCATATGCACACACACACTCATATGCACACACACCACACATACATACACTCATATGCACACACACCACACACACACACTCATATGCACACACACCACAAACACACACACACTCATATGCACACACACACACACACTCATATGCACACACACACCACACATACACACACTCATATGCACACACACCACACACACACACCACACATACACACACTCATATGCACACACACCACACACACACACTCATATGCACACACACCACACACACACACACTCATATGCACACACACCACACATACACACACTCATATGCACACACACCACACACATGCGCACAACATAGTGTAAGGAACAACTAATAATATGTTGAGCAACACAAGGGCTTTCAGACCTACCAAAGCAAACAAATCTGGACATAAGTTCCCACTGAACAAGATAAGATTAGGCTAATTCAAACTATGAAACTAATAAATATATATATATATATATATATATATATATATATATATATATATATATATATATATATATATATATATATATATATATATATATATATATATATATATATATATATATATATATATATATATATATATATATATATAAATAAAAACATTTTGCTTAATTTGATCATTTGAATATATATATATTTATATACTGACATCCCAAGTCCCCCTGAAGTTCAGGGAGTCTCCCTGGTTGTAATAGCGGCTCCCTGATGCCAGCAAATGGAGTGCAATCTCCCTGAAACTCCAAGCACCATGATCCAATGTGGCCCAAATCCAGAAAAGTGTTTCTTTAAGCAATGCCTTTAGTTGCTGGGACGTTCTAGAACCCTCAAAGCATGCATCAGTAACCAAAAAGCCCCCCCCCCCCCCACTGATTTTAATAAATTAATACTACCTTATTTACTGCACGTAATTAAACTTCGTATTCTAAAATATTTAAGCATTCAACAAGCGTACGATCACTGGAGAATAGGTTTGTTGTATGTGGTTGTGCAATAAAGCTACTTTTTTTTATGAGACTTTAGCGGAAAGCTACTTTAATGATAAGTTCCTTATTTAGGGTTTCAAGGTGTCCAATATATAACTGCGAGGGGGGGTGGCGCAGTAACGGGTGAAGCCACCTCCCTGAAATGAGTTTTTGCAGGTTGGGATGTCTATATATATACAGTATATTTACTCATATAATTATGCCAGAATTATGCCTGAGGAAGCCCTGTGAATTACAAGCTAATGGTAAAACACATGTAGCGGAAGTTACCAAGCTATGAACTAGCAGTAGCGTGGTTACTGCTACCAGAGCCCTTTGTGTATACCAAGCCTATTTGTCTGCTGTATGCTGAACTGAACAGGAATTAAATCAGTGGAGAGCGAGATTGCTTTTGGAAGGAAAATATTTTGGCTATGTGAAGAGGCTGATCCATGAAGGGCTAGAGAAAGAAAGAAGATCCAGCACTATCCCCTTTACTCACTGCTAAGTATTAAAGAAACCCCCTCTTTCAAATGTTCCCAGTATGCAAATGGTAGAAATATCAAATTAAATACTTGTGCTATTTAGCTGGAGTACAGGTTCAAAAATAAATTTAAAAAAAAAATAGCGATATCAAATGTAGGTCCAGATAATGAAATATAATGTAATAATAAATAATCCAATAAAATACACTTCTAAACAGCTAAGATGTTAATACTCTCACTCTAAAATCAAATATAAAACAAATTGGACGTCCAACAGGGATAAACTAATCAAAAAAGAAAGGGAAAGATGCCAAGCTTGGTCTTATCTCTCCTGTGATATATCAATGTTGCAGCCTTTATAAGAGGGCATAAGGAAGCAATAGAGAGTCTTAGCTGGATCGCACCCAAAATGTATTTGCTCTGTTACTTGATGGTAATGCTTACCAGAGTAGTTAAAGCCCTCATCCGCTCTCAGCATTTCCTGCACCCTGTCCTGTGCAAAGCCGAGTGATATGTCCTGATCTTGCTTACTGTCGTCTTCTCTCCCCTCTGGTATGTTACACAGTAAGGTCGGGACTGCCTTGTCACATGACTGCTGGCATCGTCTCTATTCAGGCGGAATCCCACCTCTGAGGTGGCGAAGAGTGTAAAAGCATGTGCCAACCTGCCCTGCAAGGGCTCTGGAGCAGCTTACACTGCTTTGCACATGGAGCCCATACTTATTATCAGCTAAATGTAGTCTGAATGCTGTATAATTCTTTAATACGTCTTTTGTACAGGAATCCCTGCTTTTAGCTCTGTTTTTTTTTTCCAAAATGTCCTGCAATAAAATATCTGATATTAATAAAAAGGTGGCTATCTATTTTTCAGGAAAGAGAGACTTTTTTTTTGCTTAATATGGGGTTGCTGGGTAAGGTTTTTTATTATTTTTTTCACTGTAATATCAAACTTTATTGCTCAAAACTAATAAAAAATGTTAAATACTTAAGACCAAGCACACAAGGTATACATAGGCAAAGACAGCAGAATTTTCTTCAAATACAAGTTGAGCAAGTCAACAACAGGTATCAGACAACCACTCCACAATTCATACCACATTTATTACTTGGGCAATCTTGACTTCTGGCACTGGTCACTAGACCCTTGGTCACAATTTGACTACTGAATACTGGTCACTCAATATTTCAGACAATTGTTTTTTTAGCAAAACTGTTAGAACAGTGCCCTAATATATAAATGCATCCCTCAACATCTATTAAATTACATTATTTTTTAATGTTACAGCCTGGGCTCCAATATTGAAATTGATATAAACCACAAGAGAAATCTAAATGCATAAATGTAAACTTTCAATTGCAGAATTAAGTTTGCTACTTAATTAGTAAGTAGAAAATACAATGCCTTTCTCTGTTACATCAACTTAAAATGCACCATTAAAAACATGGCAAACCACAACATGTTAGCATGGTATTTATAAACTGGTCATGATACAATTACACCTTCAGATTTTCACTACCTTGCAGGCAGCTTTAAACACCAAACCCAATAAATTTTAAAGGAGTCATACTATAGACTAATGCATAAGTAAAATACACCATATTTCATGGCATTTACGGAACCAATTCAAAAATGATTATACTCTACATGGAGTTAAAAAAAACAACAAACAATCCTCACAATTTTGCATATAGAGGAGCAATACCCCACTTAAATTTGTAGAAAGTTAAAACACATACAATAATACTTTTTCATGCAAAATAAATTAATGCAGATCTCCAGAGTTTCATACATATAGCATATAACAAGGCTTTTGCTGATTGTGACTTTAAAATAACAAAATTATATTAGCCATGTTAAAGATAGTTTTAATGAGAGGCATTTTCATTTTTATCACATCTGTCTACTTTTCCTGTAATTTCTCTCTTCAAGTTGTGCTTTTTCCATCACCATGGTAGCTGAAGAACATAACTCACACACAAGATGCTGCAGTTTTCCTAATGCTCCTACAGTCTACATAACTTTTATGTTCTTTGTTATATGAACCTCTGTGCATCAAGTCTGCCACATCTGATTTTGATATGTGGAGGCTTGTCCCAAGGTATACCCCTTATAGCCGCTACTGTTGTGGAGCCCTCCATGTGCTCCCACCATTTCTTCTCCTGCAGCCAATACCCCCTGAGAGAGTTCTCACAGAGAACCCATTCTCACAAAGGCTTCTCTTCCCGCTTTCACTAGGGGGTGGCATGCCTACCTTGAGGGAGAGAGGCAGACTTTGAGAAACATGTAGGATCAGTGCTGGTCTGGCCACCAAAGAAGGGCCGCTTTATAATGTACATTCTGTGCGGCAGTGCATGTCAGGGCCGAGGCTGGGAAACGGCAGCCGGCTCTGAGGAATATGTAGGGTCAGGGCCAGCCTGGCAACCAAAAATGTTTAATTCTGTGTGGCAGCGCCTGTCAGGGCAGGGCTATGGCAACTGGCTCTGGCATTTGCCCAGCGCTCAATCCAGGCCTTCTCTCTGCCAGCTAAAACGTGGCAGATTTCAATCAACCCAATCCAATCCAATTGGGATGACTGACAGCACTGCAGGAAGGTTCATTGCATAAGCAGCAGAGCAGGCGGTTGATGATACAAACCTTGTCTGCTTGGAATATGATAAATGTGGCCCATACGCACAATGATACATACCGAGCTGAGAGAAAAGTAGTTTCTAGGGACTGCCCCACTCTTCCTATGTCAAACCCAGCTCCAACCTACCCCATGCATAACATACCCTGCCAGCCCCCTCATAATCCATTGCTCCACCCCTCAAAATAGGATTACATCCACAAAACACTGGAGCGCTACAGTGCACATGTCCCACTCACCTACCTATCTGTAAAATATTGAGCAATATGTGTAAATCCCTCAGATCTCTCATTGCTCTGTATAGATATTTGAGAATATAAAAAAAAAACACTTTCTTGCAAATTCATGGCAGCTGGCACCTTTTGAGGTTTTGGGGGGGTCAGGCTAATAAATGGGGGTACACAGAATTCCCCTAAAGCCACCTCTGTATACAGGTACACACAAACTCACAGACAGACACTTAAACGAACAGAGATACAGATTAATTCATATAAACACTCATAAACAAAACCATGCACAGGCACAGTGATACATATACACTACAATTATGGGCAAGCAGACAGTAGTGGGTCTAGTCAACAGAGGCCCCAGGTGCAAAACAATTTTGGGCCCCCCAAGGTTAAGCAGTCATAATAATATACATGCTGCTCTGTATAATTATTAGGATAGATTAGCTAGATAGATCCCCTTCCTCAAATAGAGCAAACAAAAAGTGAATATTTAAAGGGACATGAAACCTAAAAAAAATATTCTAGGATTCAGATAGAGCATACAATTTTAAACAACTTTCTAATTTACTACTATCATCAATATGTCTTTGTTCTATTGGTATCTTTTGTTGCAAATCAGGGATATATGCTTAGGAGCTGGCCCATGTCTGGACCTGTAACTTGCTCTTGTTTAAGGCTTCCCTGCATTAGGATTGTACACATTCTGCACACGGCTTTGTATAGACTGACTGCTTTGGGCCCTCCCACTTGGGCCCTGGGACCACTGCACCTGCTGCACCAATGGTAGTTCTGCCCATGCATTCAGATATACATATAGATTCATATAGAGCACTACGCTGACATAATTGCACTGATATGTAGATATATACACAAACATTTTGATAAACTTTATATATATATATATATATATATATATATATATATATATATATATATATATATATATATATATATATATATATATATACAGTGGATATAAAAAGTCTACACACCACTGTTAAAATGTCAGGTTTCTGTGATGTAACAAAAAGAGATAAAGATAAATCAATTCAGAACTTAAATGAAAACAAACTGAAATCTTTTAGGTGAAGGGAAGTAAAAATAATAAAAAAAAAATATGGTTGCATAAGTGTGCAGACCCTTAAACTAATACTTTGTTGACGCACCTTTTGATTTTTTTACAGCACTCAGTCTTTTTGGGTATGAGTCTATCAGCATGGCACATCTATACTTGGCAAGATTTGCCCACTCTTCTTTGCAAAAACACTCCAAATCTGTCAGATTGCTAGGGCATCTCCTGTGCACAGCCCTCTTCAGATCACCCCACAGATTTTCAATTGGATTCAGGTCTGGGCTCTGGCTGGGCCATTTCAAAACCTTCTTCTGGTAAAGCCATTCCTTTGTTGATTTGGATGTATGCTTTGGGTCGTTACAAGACAACAAAAAGTATCAGTGCACATCCAACCACTTAAGTCCACTCTTTCATGGCATATTTGTATATGCTTGTGTCTGTCAAATATACTTACATAGCTTCTAATAAGATTGGGATCAACATCTCACAATTATATTGGCTTATATTTGAGCTGCAAAAACAAATATACTTCTATCTGCTAAATATACTTACTGTTAAATATGCCTTTAAATTTAAATAAAAACTTCTGTCTGCTAAATATACTTACATAGTTCAAATAAGATTGGGATTAACATCTCACAATAATATTGAATTATATTTATGCTGCAAAAAATTGCCTGTTTAAATTTAAATAAAATAGGGATCTTAGTCACACAATATGATCATATTCTGCTAAGCCAGTCACCACTTACAAGGTGTCCCATATTAGACTGGTCCTAACTCTAACCAGTTTCCACACTGCAGCAAGTCATGTCTACACAGTGTGAAGCTTTCTAGCTTTTTAAGTATATCACAATTTATCTGGAACACATTTATTTAAATTTAAAGGCATATTTAACAGGCAATTTTTTGCAGCATAAATATAAGTCAATATTATTGCGAGATGTTAATCGCAATTTTATTTGAACTATGTAAGTATATATTTAGTAGATAGAAGTATATTTGTTTTGCAGCTCAAATATAAGCCAATATTATTGCGAGATGTTGATCCCAATCTTATTAGAAGCTATGTAAGTATATTTGACAGACAGAAGCATATACAAATATGCCATGAAAGAGTGGACTTAATTGGTTGGATGTGCACTGATACTTTTTGTTGTCTAATTGTTTTGGTCACTTCGGTAGCACTCCCACAATATGTGTGCTAAGATTAAACAGTCCTTTTGTGGTGTGCTTAAAGGGACATTATGCACTCATTTTTTCTTTGCATAAATGTTTTGTAGATGATCTATTTATATAGCCCATAAAGTTTTTTTTTTAAATAAATGTATAGTTTTGCTTATTTTTAAAGAACATTGCTCTGATTTTCCGACTCCTAACCAAGCCCCAAAGTTTTATGTGAATACTGTCAGCTACCTTCTCCAGCTTGCTCCTGTTTGTGTAAAGGGTCTTTTCATATGCAAAAGAAGGGGGAGGGGGGAGTGTCTTATTTGCCACTTGCATGGTTGCCAACATTTAAAAAAAAATTCCAGGGACACTTTGCAGCAGAGCAAGCAAGCGGGTTACTGGAGTATTGACGACCTACTGTTCAACTGCTCCGCCCCCTCAGTTCTGCAATCAAAACACACCCATTTGAAAGTAATAGTCTAATTTAGACTTATCTATAGTTTATTATACAGATTACAGCACCAAGCTCTTACACCTACCCAGTCTCTGGAACACATTCTGGGCATATGGTTATTTTTACAACAAAGCATCAAAATTAGAAAGACAAATAATATGTGAACCCATTCAATAATAATAACAATATTCCATTAGGAATGAATTATATTTAAATAATACACTATATCTATTTATCATCTATCTATCTGTATATATGTATGTGTGTGTATGTGTGTGTGTGTATATATATATATATATATATGCAAACAATAAATGTTGTGCAAAAGAGATTTTCAGGGACATTTCCAGGGACAAAAAAAATCCAGGGACATACAACAAAATCCAGGGACTGTCCCTGGAAATCAGGGACTGTTGGCAACTATGCACTTGCAGTGGGCTTTCCAGCTGCCTTTTCAACAGAGCCAAACTGACAGCTTCTAAGTAAGTTTTTAAACAGTTTTATACTGGATTTTTATATCAGTATCTGTGCATCTTATTCTTTATAGTAGTGTCTATTACATGCAGTTATATGAAAATGAGTGTATACTGTCCCTTTAACCAAAAAAACCCTTTGTTGTATCTTTGAATAGGGAGCTGACCAAATCCCTCCCTTTTGGGTAATGCACGCCACCCAGCCCAGGTGTGTTCCAGATAAATTGTGATATACTTAATAAGCTAGAAAGCTTCACACTGTGTAGACATGACTTGCTGCAGTGTGGAAACTGGTTAGAGTTAGGACCAGTCTAATATGGGACACCTTGTAAGTGGTGACTGGCTTAGCAGAATATGATCATATTGTGTGACTAAGATCCCTATTTTATTTAAATTTAAACAGGCAATTTTTTGCAGCATAAATATAAGTCAATATTATTGTGAGATGTTAATCCCAATCTTATTTGAACTATGTAAGTATATTTAGCAGACAGAAGTTTTTATTTAAATTTAAAGGCATATTTAACAGGCAATTTTTTGCAGCATAAATATAAGTCAATATTATTGCGAGATGTTAATCACAATTTTATTTGAACTATGTAAGTATATTTAGCAGATAGATTTGTTTTTGCAGCTCAAATATAAGCCAATATTATTGCGAGATGTTGATCCCAATCTTATTAGAAGCTATGTAAGTATATTTGACAGACAGAAGCATATATAAATATTCCATGAAAGAGTGGACTTAAGTGGTTGGATGTGCACTGATACTTTTTGTTGTCTTATAATTGTTTTGGTCACTTCGGTAGCACTCCCACAATATGTATGCTAAGATTAAACAGTCCTTTTGTGGTGTGCTTAACCAAAAAACCCTTTTGTTGATGCTTTGGGTCGTTGTCATGCTGAAAGAGGAAGTTCCTCTTCATTTTCAGCTTTCTAGCAGAAGCCTGAAGGTTTTATGCCAATATTGACTGGTATTTGGAACTAATACCAGCCTTCACTAAGGCCCCAGTTCCAGCTAAAGAAAAACAGCCCCAAAGCATGATGCTGCCACCACCATGCGTCATTGTGGGTATGGTGTTCTTTTGGTGATGTGCAGTGTTGTTTTTGCACCAAACATATCTTTTGGAATTATGGCCAAAACGTTCAACCTTGGTTTCATTAGACCATAACACATTTTCCCACATGCTTTTGGGAGACTTCAGATGTGTTTTTGCAAAATTTAGCTGGGCGTGGATGTTTTTCTTTGTAAGAAAAGGTTTCCGTCTTTCCACTCTACCCCATAGCTCAGACATAGGAAGAATACGGGAGATTGTTGTCACATGTACCTAACAGCCAGTCCTTCCCAGATATTCCTGCAGCTCCATCAATGTTGCGATAGACCACTTGGCAGCCTCCCAGACGAATTTTCTTCTCGTCTTTTCATCAATTTTAGAGGGATGCCCAGTTCTTGGTGATAAGAAAAAGGCAATCGAGAAATTCCTCATATGATAAATGAGTATACTTTATTTTGTGACAGGATCAGACATAAACATGACGTATCTGGGCCATTGCCCCTTAATCATGTGATAAAATAATGAGCACTGCACACCTGCTTAAGTAGGCATATCCCTGGGAATTTAACCCTTACAATCTAAACAGTGCATGATTAACACAGTAGTTAGCACCGTCTTCAGGTCATTTATGTAATAGTATACTTAGCAACAGGATAACAGTAATCAATGCAACCATTGATGTATATTAGGTATGCAAAACACACAATTATTTACTGCAAGTAGCTAGCAATTTAATGAAGACATCTTAAAGTGAAACACATTATATCGCAAAATATCATAAGAAAATGGGAAAATATCAACACCATAAGAGTATATATATCGATATATAGTGAGCATATTGTAAATGACTCGTATATAAGGGGACAATAGGTAGCAGAAAAAAATAAATGACAGAAAAAAAACTTATTAATAAAACAATGCTATGAATTTCCCTATTCATCCCCTTCAGTTCCAAGGTATCTAGTTTATAGATCCAAAATGTTTCTCGTTGCTTAAGCAACAGTTCCCTGTTACCACTCCGCCTGGGGGTTTTGATCAGTTCAATAACCTGGAACCGAAGTTGACTGATTTGATGCCCTGCTGATAGGAAAAGGTGTGCTACAGAGGCCATGATCACTTTACATCTTATGTTGCTCTTATGTTCGTTAATACGTTCACCAATGCATCTGGTGGATTCACTGACATAGACACTCCCACATGGGCATTTAATTAAGTAAACCACATAATTGGTGTTAAAAGTAAAGTAGTCCCTATATTTGAATTTATGGCCAGTTTGGGGATGTAAACTGCAGTTTACACAACCTAGGCGGGGAAAGCATCCTAAGCTCTTTTTAGTGATGTAACTCTGTTGATGAGCTCTGCCAGAGCCAATGTCAGCTTTAATGAGAACATCTTTCAAGTTTTTGCTGCGTTTATACGCAGGCATTGGATACTGGCAGAACTCCTCAATATCAGGTTTACATCCTTGAAGGATGCTCCAATGTCGACGGATAATCCTTGATATAGATTTACTTTGTCTGCAAAATTCAGACAGAAATATGATTCTTTTATTATTACTCTTAGGGGTCCTAGGTTTTAACAGGGATTCCCTTTAAATAGGTAATACCGATTTAATGGTGTTAGAGATAAGTTCCTTGGGATAACCTCGTAAAAATGTATCACCCATTTCAGACAATCTGATTACAGCTTTTTCTTGATCATCTACAATGCGTTTCACTCTAAGCATTTGGCTATGTGGGAGCGACCTGACAAGAGAAGGATGATGAGCACTATCAAAACATAATAAACTATTCCTATCGGTATCTTTTGTATAGATATCAGTCTTAAACCCATATCTGTCCTTTATCACAGTCACATCCAAGAAGTCAATACTTAATTCACTGCTTGTTAATTTCAATTTAATATTGGTTGTAGAATTGTTAAGATCAGCCACAAAGGACTCCAGAGCCCCAACATCGCCCAGCCAAATACCCAAAATATCGTCAATGTAGCACCACCAGGTGGCGCCACACTGATGAAACATTGGGTGTTTGAATACAAATATTTCTTCAAATGAGTTCATGTAGATATTGGCATAATTAGGGGCAACATTGGAGCCCATAGCTGTCCTCTGTAGCTGAAGATAAAACTTATCTTCAAATAGGAAATAGTTGTTATATAGAATCACCTCAAGGAGTTGTAAAATGAAGTAAATTTCCAAATTAGAATACAAACCAACTGAATGTAATGCATTGCTGACAGCGCCCACACCACTAGCATGTGATATGGAGGTATAAAGACTTGTGACGTCAAGACTATATAGAATAAACTTGTCAGTCTGCAACTGCATATTTTTTATCTTCACCAAAAAATTATTTGTGTCTTTAATAAAAGTGCATGACTGCTCAACCAATGGCCTTAATATCTTATCCAGATATATCGCCACATTGGAGAAGATAGAGTTGGTACCTGTCACAATCGGATGGCCAGGTGGAGCAGTCATGGACTTATTAATTTTGGGCAGTACATAAAGGACCGGAGTTACCGAATCCTTGACCTGTAAAAATTGTGCAGTTTTAGGGTTAATAATTTCATATTTTAATGCAGATTTCACAATCATCTGTATCTCATTATTTATCTTAAAAACTGGGTTACCTGATATTATTTTATAAACAGTGTGGGCACGCAATTGTTGGTAAATTTCATTTTTGTAGTCACCTTTATTGAGGACTACTGTGGCTCCGCCTTTATCGGCAGGCTTCAAAATGAGATTGCTATTGTTTTTCTGATTATTTAAAGCCAATCTCTCAGAAGCAGTAAAGTTAACAGTTTTCTGTTTACCCTTTTGTCTCTTATGTGTGATGTTATATTGTAATCTGTCTAAGTCATGCAATACCAATCTTTCAAATGTTTCTATACTGTGATGTTTGTTTTGTGAGCAGAAAGAGCTTTTATTGCGCAGGCCTAGATCTTTGATTCTAAGAGATTTATTGATGGATGAATTACATTGAAGAATAATGTGTTAGTTTTAGATTTAAACTGTAATGGCAACTTAGTAGATATAATATCCCCCAAATGGGTGGTAGTATGCCAGTATTTAAGCCTAATATTGCGAAAAGAAACGGTAAACATCAGTTCTTGGTAATGTCACTATTGCACCATATTTTCTCAACTTGGTGATGACTGTCTTCACTGTGTTCCATTGTATATCTAATGCCTTTTTCCACCTTTAATGTGACATTTAAACTGTACAACTCAATTGAAAAACAAACTGAAATATTTTAGGTTAAGGGAAGTAAAAATAAAAACTAAAATAATATGGTTGCATAAGTGTGCACACCCTTAAATTAATACTTTGTTGATGCACCTTTTGATTTCATTACAGCACTCAGTCTTTTTGGGTATGAGTCTATCAGCATGGCACATCTTTACTTGGGAAGATTTGCCAACTCCTGTTTGCAAAAACACTCCAAATCTGTCAGATTGTGAGGGCATCTCCCCCGCACAGCCCTCTTCAGATCAACCCACAGATTTTTGATCGGATTCAGGTATGGGCTCTGGCTGGGCCATTCCAAAACTTAAATCTTCTTCTGGTGAAGCCCTTACTTTGTTGATTTGGATGTATGTTTTGGGTTCGTTGTCATGCTGAAAGATGAAATTCCTCTTCATGTTCAGCTTTCTAGCAGAAGCCTGAAGGTTTTGTGCCAATATTGACTGGTATTTGGAACTGTTCATAATTCCCTCTACCTTGACTAAGACCCCAGTTCCAGCTGAAGAAAATAAGCCCCAAAGCATGATGCTGCCACCACCATGCTTCACTGTGTGTATGGTGTTTTTTGGTGATGTGCAGTGTTGTTTTTGTGCCAAAGATATCTTTTGGAATTATGGCCAAAACGTTCAACCTTGGTTTCATCAGACCATAACACATTTTCCCACATGCTTTTGGGAGACTTTGGATGTGTTTTTGCAAAATTTAGCTGGACGTGGATGTTTTTCTTTGTAAGAAAAGGCTTCTGTCTTGCCACTCTACCCCATAGCTCAGACATTTGAAGAATACGGAAAATTGTTGTCACATGTACCTAACAGCCAGTCCTTCCCAGATATTCCTGCAGATCCCTTAATGTTGCGGTAGACCGCTTGGCAGCCTCCCAGACCAATTTTCTTCTCATCTTTTCATCAATTTTAGAGGGATTTCCAGTTCTTTATAATAAGAAAAAGGCAATGGAGAAATTCCTCATATGATAAACGAATATACTTTATTTTGTGACAGGATCAGACATAAAACGAGAGAAATCTCAATGTTTCCTTCCTGGTAAAATATTTTATAAATAAACACGACGTTTTGGGGCCATTGCACCTTAATCATATGATAAAATAATGAGCACTGCACAAATGCTTAAGTAAACATATACCTGAGAATTTAACCATTACAATCTAAACAGAGCATGATTAACACAGTAGTTAGCGCCCTCTTCAGGTCATTTATGTAACAGTGCTAGAATTAAAAGACCACTAGGAAACCGCAAGGATACAGAACATATACAATGTTGCCAATATTATTTACACAGTATACTTAGCAACAGGATAACAGAAGTACATTTATTCCCCCAGATATTAATGGTAGTGTTGATGCTTTTATTAAGTTAGTTAATTTTGATCTTGAAAAACTAAAAGAGAAGGTTAAATACCAGCCTAAGGTGTGTAGACCTAATTTAACTAAAGATCAACTTTCTGCCATTGGTGATTTAAAAGCTAAAGGGGTAACTATACGCAGAGCTGATAAGGGAGGTGCTACTGTGTTATTACAGAATGAATATAGGAAATAAGGGACCAACTACAGGACAACACTACATATAAAAGATTAAGTGGTAACCCAGTATTTAATATTCAGAAGGAAGTTAGGTCTATCTTAGATAGAGCTTTGTCCAGAAATATTATTGATAAAACTTTGTTCACTTATCTTTATGTAGAATGGCCAAAAACCCCTATATTCTATACAGTACCAAAGGTACATAAGAGCCTTGAGAGACCCCCGGGATGTCCCATTGTGGCAGGAGTTAACTCAGTATTTACGAACATTGCCACATATCTGGACAAAATACTTCAACCAGAAGTGTTAAAACTAACTTCCTAAATCAGGGACACTAGTGATTTTCTAGATAAACTAAAAAAATCTGTCTGTACAGAACACTAAATATATAATTTTTACCCTTGATGTGTGTAGTTTATACACGGTTATTAACCATGAAAGTGGTATTGAATCCAGTATGTGCACTTTGAAAAATGCTGGTACTTATACTATCCCACAATTACAATTTGTGGAGGAGCTGTTGAGAATAGTGTTGTATCACAATTATTTCCTCTTTGCAGACGATTGGTATGAGCAAGTTACAGGAACTGCAATGGGGTCCAATGTCGCCCCATCATACGCCAACCTATTTATGGGACAGATAGAAGAAAGGTTTGTATATGAAAATACCCTGTTTAAACTCTATGGAGCAGCCTGGTGGCGCTTCATAGATGATGTGTTTGGCGTGTGGTGGGGCGACATTGGAACCCTCCTCTCCTTTGTTGAACAGCTTAACAACTCTGTTAATAGGGTTAAGTATACTCTATCTTACAGCGAGGAAAATTGTCTTCCTTGACACAGTTGTATATAGGAATATTGATGGTCTACTAAATGTGGATTTACATAAGAAACCTACTGACAGAAACACTTTATTGTCATTTGATAGCTATCACCCAGACCAACTAAAAAATTCACTCCCACATAGCCAGATGTTAAGGGTTAAGAGGATAGTCACTGATAAAGCGCTGGCAGAGCAAAGATTAAAGTAAATGGCTGTAAGATTTAAAGAGAGAGGCTACCCAGATCCTCTAATTAACATTGAAAAACAGAGAATCATAGAAGAACAGGTAGCCATTAATAATAATAGAAAAGATAAAAATCTACAGTGCATGGTATGTGTCACACAATTTAACCCTTACAGCAAAGAGATTTCCAAAATTGTTCACAAACATTGGAATGTGCTTAAAAATTTTAATCCTGATGTTGCAGCTTTTAAGGATCCCCCTATGATGGCTTACAAAAGAGAATCTAATTTGAAGGATAAGTTAGTAAGGAGTGATGTAGGATCAAGTAAAACACAAATTCAAACATACATCACTTCAAAGAATGCAGGCACATTCCCTTGTTTGGGATGCGCCAGTTGTAATGCTGTCATTAAGGGTAAAGAATTTCTACACCCGTTAACAGGGAAAAAAATCAAAATCAGGTAACACTATACGTGTGACTCATCCTATGTTATTTACCTCATAAAGTGCCCCTGTTCAAAAATCTACTTAGGGGAGACGACCAGAAAGGTGAGAGATAGGATGAGTCAACACCGATCAAATATTCGCTGCCATTTTATAGAGGCTAGTCATAGTATCAGCCAACTTAGATGGCAAGTCATAGATAGTGTAGGAAGACTTCGTAGAGGAGGCAATAGGGAGCAGGTGTTAAAGCAAAAGGAATCTTTTTGGATTCATAAATTGAATGCTATGGTCCCTATAGGTTTGAATAGGGAACTTGATTTTACTGTGTTTCTGTAGGTTTAAGGCATCTGTTCTGTATGAGTATTGTTTTTAGTTGAATCAATAGGTTAGTGCACTTAGTTGTGTTTATATTGAATTTAAAAGCAGGAAAATAAGTAATCTAGTTAACAAGATGTAATGCTTTTTATTTTTCACTAGGTGGTGCTATAATATAAGTAATGTTAAATTGTATTTAAAGGGTTAAATCTTTCCCTTATAAAGCATGTGTACACACCTGTTGACCCTATGCATGATTAAGGGAGTGAATCCCGAAACGTTGCATTTGTTACTTTTTGTACCAGAATAAAGATCTAAAGTTTTATCATCTTGGTGCTGTGGATTATCATGTTATAGCAACAGGATAACAGTAATCAATGCAACCATTGATGTATATTAGGTATGCAAAGCACACAATTATTTACTGCAAGTAGCTAGTAATTTAATGGACATCTTAAAGTGAAACACATTATATCGCAAAATATCATAAGAAAATGGGAAAATATCAACACCATAAGAGTATATATATCGATATATAGTGAGCATATTGTAAATGACTCGTATATAAGGGGACAATAGGTAGCATAAAAAAATAAATGACAGAAAAAAACTTAAATTAATAAAACACCGCCCAGTTGATTTCCCTATTCATCCCCTTCGGTTCTAAGGTATCTAGTTTATAGATCCAAAATGTTTCTTCTTGCTTAAGCAACAGTTCCCTGTTACCACCCCGCCTGGGGGTTTTGATCTGTTCAATAACCTGGAACCGAAATTGGCTGATTTGATGCCCTGCTGATAGAAAATGGTGTGTTACAGGGGCCATGATCACTTTACATCTTATGTTGCTCTTATGTTCGTTAATACGTTCACCAATGCGTCTGGTGGATTCACTGACATAGACATGCCCACATAGGCATTTACTTAAGTAAACAACATAATTGGTGTTACAAGTAAAGTAGTCCCTATATTTGAATTTATGGCCAGTTTGGGGATGTAAAAAGTATGGACTTTTGATAATTGAACTGCAGTTTACACAACCTAGGCAGGGAAAACATCCTAAGCTCTTTTTAGTGATGTAACTGTTGATGAGCTCTGCCAGAGCCAATGTCAGCTTTAATGAGAACATCTTTCAAGTTTTTGCTGTGTTTATACGCAGGCATTGGATACTGGCAGAACTCCTCAATATCAGGGTTACATCCTTGAAGGATGCTCCAATGTCGACGGATAATCCTTGATATAGATTTACTTTGTCTGCAAAATTCAGACATAAATATGATTCTTTTATTATTGCTCTTAGGGGCCCTATGTTTTAACAGGGATTCCCTTTGAATAGGTAATACCGATTTAATGGTGTCAGAGATAAACTCCTTGGGATAACCTCGTAAAAATGTATCACCCATTTCAGACAATCTGATTACAGCTTTTTTTTGATCATCTACAATGCGTTTCACTCTAAGCATTTGGCTATGTGGGAGCGACCTGACAAGAGAAGGATGATGAGCACTATCAAAATATAATAAACTGGGGGCGGAGCCAACCGCCAAAGCTACAAGATGTGCCATCTCAGAGCTCCTGCAAACTGACTATTAAGATTCCACTTTGTGGCACCCTAGGACATTAAATATTACTATATTCTGCTTTTGCTATACTCTGGGATACAGATTACAAAATCTGGGACCGAATGAACGTTTAATTGTCATACTATTGGCACTGAGGCCCACTATCCAACTTGTGACTACCCACGCACTGCCCCAACAGACGGAAACACACTCCTTCTAAGTGCACTTTCAGCATACTCATGGAACAACAATTTCTTTCAGCGATGCACGCTCTAATGCGTTCCATGGACCTTCACCGACAAGCTCTTACTACAGAATTGAGATCTGCGATGGGCCCATCTCAACATATCACTCTACCCAGGGAAATGAAGGCAGAGGTAGATCGGTCGGAACTTGACCCTCCGCAACACAGCACAGATTTGTTCCAAGACCCTGTGAACTGGTGCACAATAACTACGGAGGACTCAGACCCAAGATCAAAGAAACAGCCGGCAATATTACCTTTGCAGAGTATCTCGCAGCACCGCCCGGCCCTCACAGGACTGCAACAACAGAAAGCCGCATACCTCGTGACACCGCAGGCACTGCTGTTCAGAGTGACCAGTGCGGGCAGTTCCCAGCTGACGGCTTGTGCTTCCCATGGTCCCGAGATGACTGATCCAAGCGGAGGCCCTTTGGCAGATGATGGAGCCAGGGCCCATGTGGCTGCTGATCTGGGAGCTGAAAGAAGAGCATGGTGCCTGGGACGCTCCGTACTACCCAACTTGAAGCAGGATGAACCTAGGCACGGAGGATCTGAGACGCAACTTTACACTAGCACCAAGCGCTCCAGCCCATCTATAAGGAGCTTTAGCTATTACAGGTATCCTTTTTTTGGTAGCCCCATTCCGCTAGTACAGCGGTGGGGTCAGTACCCTAATCCTCTAACCGGCAAATTGGATCAGCCCCCACGGCGGAGACCCCCTCCGTGTATCTCCTTTGAGCTGGATTACCTTTGCAGATGTGGGGTTGGTTGAATAACACACCGGAGCCCATCTCTCACAGAACAGCTTGTGTTTTCACTTTGGCAATAACATTTAACATTGTGTGCATGGGGTAGCTAACCCCCCACCCTAAGGTTAATATGGACTCATAAGTTCTGCTGAGTTAAGTTTGGGGAATGTTTTTGCTAGAAATTGATGTGCTCTCCCATACGTTTATATTTGTAAGTTCAATGGTTTTGTACTATCCATATTTTGTGTTTCTTTCTCTTTCATTCCTACCCCCCTCAAGGTTAGTCTCTTAGGTCTATTAGGTATAATAATTAAAACAGCAGAGTGAATTCTAAATGCAGCTGAAATCTGCAGCCAGCAAAACAACATTTGTTCATTCCTTATATCAGAGGTCCATTGCTAGCTGAACTCTGCAGGTTATTACTACTTATCTTGATTATCTTATACTGACATATGCTGTTCACTTGAGTCTGGCACAACACCACTCATTACAGTTGCTCCCTGAGTATATCTCTTTATTAATGTGAGCTTATTATACCTTTAATATGACTTTTCATCTCAGAGACACACTTTCTATCTACTGCAGTGTTTTCTATACATGTCCCAACAGATGCTGCTGGGCTGTGTCAGCTGGGAAAGCACGGTCCAGCATATACACTAAAAACGGTATATAATATGTGTGGGTACAGTAAATGAGTAAGAGGAAAATTACAGCTTAACACAAACACCGCAAAAATGTAAAAATAGCCTTGGTCTCAAACGGACAGAAAATGGAAAAGTGCTGTGGTCAGTAAGGGGTTAAATGTTGGCAGGTGTTACCTGACTCCTATGTAACATGATTTTGAATGGGATTGCTTAATTCTAAACACAGCTACATCCCCAGTTATAAGTGCACACTTATGCAACCACATTATTTTAGTTTTTTTTGTTTACTTCCCTCCACCTAAAAGATTTCAGTTAGCTTTTCAATTGAGTTGTACAGCTTATAGGTCACATTAAAGGTGGAAAAAGTTCTGAAATAATTTAGTTTTGTCTCAATTTTACATCACAGAAACCTGCCATTTTAGCAGGGGTGTGTTGACTTTTTATATCCACTGTATATATAGTAGATAGCCAGCAGCCCAGTACTCCAACCAATTAGTTGTAGTCAGAACCTGGGTGCATTCATCAAGTCCATATTATACATCTTCTCATAGAAGGGCACTCACAGGGTTTAAAAATGTAATCCATATTTATTTCCAATTCATGATAAAAATAGATCAAATGTGGACGTTTCGGCTTTACAATGGGCCTTTCTCAAGACAATATGTTCTAAAAAAACAAAACAAAAAAGCAAACATATCAAAAACACAGCAAAACACACACACACACACACACACACACACACATATATATATATATATATATATATATATATATATATATATATATATATATATATATATATATATATATATAAAATACACAGTGATATAACCCCTCACCCCATACAACATCCAAATATAACAAAAAAATCTAGTAAACATACTACAAAAAAATATATCTAATACTATATTGAATGCATTCTGGTTGCCTGGAGCCAATGACATCATCATCTTAAAGCTGCAGCAGCAGCAACTACTTCCAGTCAGCGTTAGAAAACAAATGCAGCACTAGAGAATGTTAGCAGCCTTAACTAAATGAGTGTACAAATAGTGTATTGGTGTTACAGCCTCTCTCAGAAAAAACAAGCCCTGTTTAGATTATACATCAAATATCGTATCTCAGTCGACTAGGTAACCAGCCCTGGTGTGGCAAATTAACAACGTATCAATGTGCTCATAGACACTTCTTAACCACTAGTGTATATAGCTGAATAAGGATAATATGGTAGAACCACCACTATATCTATAATATGCATTAACCGGGAAAAGTTACACAGACCGCCTGCCGCACCTTGTGTGCACACGAAAAATACCAAAAAGCAAAAACAAGTAGGGCCAGATAGTGGATAAAGTAAAATTTGTGTAATGCGAAATTCCTCCCATCTTATTAAACCATAAACACACAAGCGGTAAAGAGACGTTGATTCAAATAATGGGTAATCGCAATATATATATATATATATATATATATATATATATATATATATATATATATATATATATATATATTTATATAATCTGGACAAGGAATAAGCACTCACTGGATTTAAGCACAACAAACTATTTATTCGGCAGTGACGTTTCGGGGCATTCACCCCTTCCTCAGACAAGGAAGGGGTGAATACCCCGAAACGTCACTGCCGAATAAATAGTTTGTTGTGCTTAAATCCAGTGAGTGCTTTTTCCTTGTCCAGATTGAATATTTTGTTAAGCACCCTGGTCTGTGTTTGGGTTGGCAAGTGAGAGTGCACTAATTTGGAGTCTATATATATATATATATATATATATATATATATATATATATATATATATGCACTGATAAATTCAGAGATAGACCAATAAACATACAGATACACAAACCAATAACCTGCTACACACACCCATAAACAGATATTGTTAAATATAGATATACTTTACACACTGGCATTGTTATACCTAAACAAATACTGACAAGTTAGATACATAATTACAGTAAAAAGCTATATATGGTTTGTAAAATGTGACAAATATCAAATCATAACAGTGTACGTGATTTAATGCAGGTATTCTTGCAGCATTATGGGTAATTTATAGCATGAACATACAATTTCACTTCCCGTCTGTGCAGATACTTCACTGCTGCACAAGGAAGAATAGATGCAATCCCTGCGGGCAACCTTCAAGGCATACTACTCATTCTGTCACATGTAGAGCAGCTGCTCAAATTGCAGTACTTGCATCTTCTGATTAACACCTCAGAGCAGCTTGCTAGTTTACAGAAACTTTGATAAATGGGTTTGTTAAATTTTAAATGAGCTTCCATTAATTATATAGATCTATTTAATACATTAGATAAGTCCCTGTCTTTGCAGAAGATAGTAAAAATATTGTGACTGAGTATATTTAGTGGTGATTATTTAAATTGATCATTTAAATGTAATCTGGGCTAGAAATACACACAAAGACATTGATATCTCAGTTTTGAGGAAATGACTTATTTATTAATTTACACAGATTTCTACCTGGTTTGATCCACCTGCAAAGTATATATTTGAATGGCTATATAACAAAATATTTAATAAACTACAGCATTTTGTATTGTCTAAAACTGATATCCCTGTAAGTGGGATGGATCACACTCCACCTATAGAAATATGGATTTTTCCTGTTCATTTAAAAATCAATATAAAAAACTTTAAAGGGAGAGTAAAGTCAAATTTAAACTTTCATGATTCAGATAGAGTATGTTCTTTTAATACATTTTCCAATTTCATTCTATTAGCACATTTGCTTTGTTCTCTTGGTATCCTTTGTTAAAAATCATATATAGGTAGGCTAAGGAACAGAAATACACTACTGGAAGCTAGCTGTTGATTGGTGGCTGCAAATGTATGCCACATGCCATTGGCTTCTATTTGATAATAAAAGTAGATTGGACAATTGTTTAAAATAGCATGTAAGACTTTTTTTTAGAGTTTGAAGTTTCTTTATGTTAAATTTAGTAAAACATACAAAATAATGAAAAACTTTGATTTACTAAGACTGGAATGGCCTCACTCTCTGATTACCCCAGTCACTGTGTCCCTCTAACATTTATATTTCTTTCATGTAATTAGCAAGAGTCCATGAGCTAGTGACGTATGGGATATACATTCCTACCAGGAGGGGCAAAGTTTCCCAAACCTTAAAGGGACACTGAACCCAAATTTTTTCTTTTGTAATTCAGATAGAGCATGCAAATTTAAGCAACTTTCTAATTTACTCCTATTATCATTTTTTCTTCATTCTCTTGCTATCATTATTTGAAAAAGAAGGCATATAAGCTTTTTTTGGTTTCAGTACTATGGGCAGCACTTTTTTATTGGTGGATGAACTTATCCACCAATCATCAAGGACAACCCAGGTTGTTCACCAAAAATGGGCCGGCATCTAAACTTACATTCTTGCATTTCAAATAAAGATACCAAGAGAATGAAGAAAATTTGCTAATAGGAGTAAATTAGAAAGTTGCTTAACATTTCATGCTCAATCTGAATCACAAAATATTTTTTTTGGGTACAGTGTCCCTTTAAAATGCCTATAAATACACCCCTCACCACACCCACAATTCAGTTTTACAAACTTTGCCTCCCATGGAGGTGGTGAAGTAAGTTTGTGCTAGATTCTACGTTGATATGCGCTTCGCAGCAGACTGAAGCCTGGTTTTCCTCTCAGAGTGCAGTGAATGTCAGAGGGATGTGAAGAGAGTATTGCCTATTTGAATACAATGGTCTTCCTCTAGGGGATCTATTTCATAGGTTCTCTGTTATCGGTCGTAGAGGTTTCTTCTCCTACCTCCCTTTTCAGATCGACGATATACTCTTATATACCATTACCTCTACTGATTCTCGTTTCAGTACTGGTTTGGCTATCTACTATATGTAGATGAGTGTCTTAGGGTAAGTAAGTCTTATTTCTATTTATGACACTCAAAGCTATGGTGGGCACTTTATATGTAAAGGTTCTAAATATATGTGTTTAAACTTATATTTGCCCTGATTCAGGATATTTAGTATTCCTTCATTCAGACTGTCGGTTTCATTTTGGGAAAATGCATATAAATTTCATTTTTCTTACCTTCAATTTTCAATTGACTTTTTTTCAAAAATTGCGGGCTGTTAGGCTCGCAGGTGCAGAAAATGCTTCTATTTATTGCGTCATTCTTGGCGCAAGACTTTTTTGGCGCAAAAAATGTCATCAGTTTTTTCGTAATTGCGTCATTTTTGACGTATGTGTATTGCGGACGTTTTTTTGGCGCCAGTTTTTTTCCCATTATTTCAGTCTCACTTTTCAGTTGCTTCTGGTTTTCTAGAAGCTTGTTTCATTTTGCATTTTTTCCCATTCCTGAAACTGCCATTTAAGGAATTTGATAATTTTGCTTTATATGTTGTTTTTTCTTTTACATATTGCAAGATGTCACTACCTGACCCTGGATCAGAATCTACTTCTGGAAAAGCGCTGCCTGATGTCGGTTCTACCAAAGCTAAGTGCATTTGTTGTAAACTTTTGGTAACTGTTCCTCCGGCTGTTGTTTGTGATAGTTGTCATGATAAGCTATCAAAAGCAGATAGTATTTCCATTAGTAATAATCTGTTACCTGTTGTTGTTCCTTCAACATCTAATGTTCAGGATGTTCCTGTTAATGTTAAAGAATTTGTTTCTAAATCTATTCGGAAGGCTCTGTCTTTATTCCTCCTTCTTCTAAACGTAAGAGGTCTTTTAAATCATCACATATTTCAGATGAATTTTTAAATGACCACCATCATTCTGACTTATCTATTTCTGATGTGGATCTATCTGATTTAGAAGATTCTACCTCAGATATTGACACTGATAAATCTTCATATTTATTTAAGATGTAGTTTATTCGTTCTTTACTTAAGGAAGTGTTGATTGCTTTAGATATGGAGGAGTCTAGTCCTCTTGATATTAAAACTACTAAGCATTTAAATGCAGTTTTTAAACCTCATGTAGTTATTCCAGAAGTTTTTCCAGTTCCTGATGCTATTTCAGAAGTAATTTCTAGGGAATGGAATAGTCTGGGTACTTCATTTTCTCCTTCTCCAAGGTTTAAGAAATTGTACCCTTTGCTATCTGATAGATTAGAGTTTTGGGATAAAATCCCCAAAGTTGATGGGGCTATTTCTACTCTTGCTAAACGTACTACTATTCCTACGGCAGATAGTACTTTGTTTAAAGATCCTTTAGATAGGAAGGTTGAATCCTTTCTAAGGAAGGCTTATTTATGTTCAGGTAATCTTCTGAGACCTGCTATTTCTTTGGCTGATGTTGCTGCAGCTTCAACTTTCTGGTTGGAGGCTTTAGCGCAACAAGTGTCAGACCATAATGCTTATAGCATTGTTAAACTTCTTCAACATGCTAATAACTTCATTTGTGATGCCATTTTCGATATCATTAGAATTGATGTCAGGTATATGTCTTTAGCTATTTTAGCTAGAAGAGCTTGATGGCTTAAGTCTTGGAATGCAGATATGACTTCTAAGTCAACATTGCTTTCTCTTTCTTTCCAAGGTAATAAATTATTTGGTTCTCAGTTAGACTCAATAATTTCAACGGTTACTGGGGGGAAGGGAGCCTTTTTACCTCAGGATGAAAAATCTAAAGGTAAATATAGGGCTGCTAATCGTTTTTGTTCCTTTCGTCAGAATAAGGAACAAAAGCCTGACCCTTCCTCTAAAGGAACAGTTTCCGTTTGGAAACCTTCTCCAGTCTGGAATAAATCCAAGCCTTTCAGAAAGTCAAAACCAGCTCCCAAATCCGCATGAAGGTGCGGCCCTCATTCCAGCTCAGCTGGTAGGGGGCAGGTTACGATTTTTCAAAGATATTTTGATCGATTCTATTCAAAGTCTTTGGATTCAGAACATTGTTTCACAAGGGTACAGAATAGGTTTCAGGGTAAGACCGCCTGTGAGAAGATTCTTTCTTTCACGCATTCCAGTAAACCCAGTGAAGACTCAAGCGTTTCTGAAATGTGTTTCAGATCTGGAGTCAGCTGGGGTAATTATGCCAGTTCCAGTTCTGGAATGGGGCCTGGGGTTTTACTCAAATCTGTTCATTGTACCAAAGAAGGAGAATTCCTTCAGACCAGTTGTGGATCTAAAAATATTGAATCATTATATAAGGATACCAACATTCAAGATGGTGACTATAAGGACTTTTCTGCCTTTTGTTCAGCAAGGGCATTATATGTCCACAATAGACTTACAGGATGCATATCTTCATATTCCAATTCATCCGGATCACTATCAGTTCCTGAGATTCTCTTTTCTAGACAAGCATTACCAGTTTGTTGCTCTTCCTTTTGGCCTAGCTACAGCTCCAAGGATCTTTTCGAATGTTCTCGGTGCCCTTTTCTCTGTAATCAGGGAGCAGGGTATTGCAGTATTTCCTTATTTGGATGATATCTTGGTACTTGCTCAGTCTTTACATTCTGCAGAATCTCATACGAATCAACTTGTGTTGTTTCTTCAAAGACATGGTTGGAGGATCAATTTACCAAAGAGTTCCTTGATTCCTCAGACAAGGGTAACCTTACAGAAAAGAGACGTCTGAAATTGGTTTCAGCTTGTCGAAACCTTCAGTCTCAATCTTTCCCTTCGGTAGCTTTGTGCATGGAAATTTTAGGTCTCATGACTGCTGCATCGGACGCAATCCCTTTTGCTCGTTTTCACATGAGACCTCTTCAACTTTGTATGCTGAACCAATGGTGCAGGGATTATACAAAGATATCACAATTAATATCCTTAAATCCCAATGTTCGTTCTTCTCTGACTTGGTGGTTGGATCACCATCGTTTAGTTCAAGGGGCCTCTTTTGTTCGTCCAACTTGGACTGTGATCTCAACAGATGCGAGTCTTTCAGGTTGGGGAGCTGTATGGGGATCTCTGACAGCGCAAGGGGTTTGGGAATCTCAGGAGGCGAGATTACCAATCAATATTTTGGAACTCTGTGCGATTTTCAGAGCTATTCAGTTCTGGCCTCTTCTGAAGAGAGAATCGTTTATTTGTTTTCAGACAGACAATGTCACAACAGTGGCATATGTCAATCATCAAGGGGGGACTCACAGTCCTCAGGCTATGAAAGAAGTATCTTGGATACTTGTATGGACGGAATCCAGCTCCTGTCTAATTTCTGCAGGTTCACATCCCAGGTATAGACAATTGGGAAGCGGATTATCTCAGTCACCAGATGTTACATCCGGGCGAATGGTCTCTTCACCCAGAGGTATTTCTTCAGATTGTTCAAATCTGGGGGCTTCCAGAAATAGATATGATGGCCTCTCATCTAAACAAGAAACTTCCCAGGTATCTGTCCAGATCCAGGGATCCTCAGGTGGAAGCGGTGGACGCGTTGTCACTTCCTTGGAATTATCAACCTGCTTATATCTTTCCGCCTCTAGTTCTTCTTCCAAGAGTGATTTCCAAAATCCTAATGGAGCGTTCGTTTGTACTGCTGGTGGCTCCAGCATGGCCGCACAGGTTTTGGTATGCGGATCTCGTTCGGATGGCAAGTTGCCAATCTTGGACACTTCCGTTAAGGCCAAACCTTCTATCTCAAGGCCCATTTTTTCATCAGGATCTCAAATCATTAAATTTGAAGGTATGGAGATTGAACGCTTAATACTTAGTCATAGAGGTTTCTCTGATTTAGTGATTAATACTATGTTACAGGCTCGTAAATCTGTGTCTAGGAAGATCTATTACCGAGTCTGGAAGACTTACATTTCTTGGTGTTCTTCACATAAATTTTCTTGGCATTCTTTTAGAATTCCTAGAATTTTACAATTTCTTCAAGATGGTTTGGATAAGGGTTTGTCTGCAAGTTCCTTGAAAGGTCAAATCTCTGCTCTTTCGGTTCTTTTTCACAGAAAGATTGCTAATCATCCTGATATTCATTGTTTTGTACATGCTTTGGTTTGACTCAAGCCTGTCATTAAGTCAATTTCTCCTCCTTGGAGTCTCAATTTGGTTCTGAGGGCTTTACAGGCTCCTCCGTTTGAACCTATGCATTCTCTGGATGCTAAATTACTTTCCTGGAAAGTTTTGTTCCTTTTGGCCATCTCTCCTGCTAGAAGAGTTTCTGAATTATCTGTTCTTTCTTGTGAATCTCTTTTTCTGATTTTTCATCAGGATAAGGCGGTGTTGCGGGCTTCATTTAAATTTTTACCTAAAGTTGTGAATTCTAACAACATTAGTAGAGAAATTGTTGTCCCTTCATTGTGTCCTAATCCTAAGAATTCTCTGGAGAGATCTTTACATTCTTTGGATGTAGTTAGAGCTTTGAAATATTATGTTGAAGCTACTAAAGATTTCAGAAAGACTTTTAGTCTATTTGTTATCTTTTCTGGTTCTAGGAAAGGTCAGAAGGCTTCTGCCATTTCTTTGGCGTCTTGGTTAAAGTCTTTGATTCATCATGCTTATGTGGAGTCGGGTAAATCTCCGCCTCAAAGGATTTCGGCTCATTCTACTAGGTCAGTTTCTACTTCCTGGGCTTTTAGGAATGAAGCTTCTGTTGATCAGATTTGCAAAGCAGCAACTTGGTCTTCTTTGCATACTTTTTCTAAATTCTACCGTTTTGATGTTTTCTCTTCTTCTGAAGCAGTTTTTGGTAGAAAAGTACTTCAGGCAGCCGTTTCAGTTTGATTCTTCTGCTTATAATTTCAGTTTTTTTCATTATAAGATTAAAACTTTTTGATTTGGGTTGTGGATTATTTTTTCAGCGGAATTGGCTGTCTTTATTTTATCCCTCCCTCCCTAGTGACTCTTGCATGGAAGTTCCACATCTTGGGTATCTGCTATCCCATACGTCACTAGCTCATGGACTCTTGCTAATTACATGAAAGAAAACATAATTTATGTAAGAACTTACCTGATAAATTCATCTCTTTCATATTAGCAAGAGTCCATGAGGCCCACCCTTTTTGTGGTGGTTATGATTTTTTTGTATAAAGCACAATTATTCCAATTCCTTATTTTTGATGCTTTCGCTCCTTTCTTATCACCCCACTTCTTGGCTATTCATTAAACTGAATTGTGGGTGTGGTGAGGGATGTATTTATAGGCATTTTAAGGTTTGGGAAACTTTGCCCCTCCTGGTAGGAATGTATATCCCATACGTCACTAGCTCATGGACTCTTGCTAATATGAAAGAAATGAATTTATCAGGTAAGTTCCTACATTAATTATGTTTTATGAGGAGTAGTGAGATAAGTGAGAGTTAATGAATATGCTGTACAGCATAATAATGGAATATTGAGGCTAGAGAGAAGTTTTACATTCTTGGTGAATCTGGGTATCTAACCAAGCATGGCTGTGTAAGAGCAAATGATGCCTTCTCTGTTGTGTGATTTTGTATGTTTCTAAGTATCATAGCTTTGTGACGGTATAATCTAGATTTTGTTAAAGACACAGATTCCTGTCTAACATAGCCTCCATTGAGAACGGCTCCGGTGAGAGCTGAAACGTTTGGATAAGGCTTTTTGCTTGCTCATTAAAGGCTTGTTTGGATACAAATCCCTGTTTGGTTTTGCCTGCTTTTGGAATCTCAATGCGCAGTAGCCGTGCGTGGGGTTCCTTGGGACTTGATATATAATATATATATCTATATATATCTATATATATCTATATATATATATATGTTTATATATTATATATATATGTGCGTGTGTGTTTTGAGTCCCTTTGAAATTAAAGCACATGTTTTTCTTCACAGTTCTATTAATTTTTATTTATTTTTTAATAGAAGTAGCATTATGATAAGTAAATATTCGAATACATCAGCAAAACTATTTGTTGACGATATATCACTTTAAGTTTACAGTAAAAATTTGACTTTTTCAAGAAGAAATTTCTTAAGACGTATAACTTAAAGGGAAAGGAAAGTCAATATTAAATTATAATTCAGATAAAGCATGACATTTTAAGGTTTAAAATTCACTTCTTTTATCAAATTTACTTTGGTCTGTTGTTATCCTTTGTTGAAAAGAATATGTACATATCCTACATTACTGGTAGCTAGTTGGTGATTGATGGCTACACACAAATTTGTTTTGTTCTCTTGGTGTCCTGTGGAAAAGCAAACCTAGGTAGGTTAAGGAACAGCAATGCACTACTGGGCGCTAGCTGATTACTTCTAAAACCTAATTATTATTTGTACATTATTTTTTTTTTACTCTTAAATTGTAATTAGTTTCTATTTTTTTTTTAATGTTTATTCACAGCTTTTTCATGTACATGGGAAACTTATTTGGTACTGAATATTATTAAATCACATAGTACTGTGAAGTAGCATAACTAAAATGAATTCATATTTAAGTTAATTACATGTTAATATGAGCTTATTTGTTCTAATTAACAGATGATAATTACCTACACCAGTTAATGAAAAGAAGCAGCTACACAAAAGATTCTGTAGAAGGTAAATAAATATACTGTATATATTTTTGTTTATAAACTTTGAAACATAGGTCATTTTTAAAGACATGAGTGTGCGTAACTCATTGTTTAATCTATTTATTACTATGCCTTGTTGCATGTACTGAATTGTGTAATTTACACAACAATGTGTGTGTTTTTCATGGCTTTAAGCCTTGTACTGGTGATAATTGTTCTATTTAATTTCTGACTCTTGTAGGAAAAACCCCTTTAGCCATGTTTTAAAGGGACTTGAACCCAATTTTTTTCTTTCATGATTAAGATAGAGCATATAACTTTAAACAACTTTCCAATTGGCGTCTATTTTTAATTTGTTTCATTCTCTTGGTATCCTTTGTTGAAGGAGCAACAACATATTACTGGGAGCTAGCTGAGCACATCAGGTCAGCCAATGATTAAGGTGCAATATGTGTGTAGCTAGAAGTAATCAGCTAGCTCCCAGTAATGCATTGCTGCTCCTTAGCTTACCTAGATTTGCTTTTCTACAGGACACCAAGAGAACAAAGCAAATGAGATAATATTAAATAAATTAAAATGTTGTTTAAAATTGCATTCCCTATCTCAATCATGAAATAAACATCTAGGATTTCATGTCACTTAAGTCCATAATTCAGACATCACAGTTTACCAAAGATCCATTGGAATGCATGCAACAGCCACTGAATCTATGGGGAAATGTATTGCTTTACATACAGTTTGCTGCCATGATTGTTCACAAGACTGCCTGCATTATTGAACTTTAATAATGAAGGCACTCTCATGAGTGCATGGAGGCGCGTCCCCTATAATACGTCCCCTATAATAACCCATTCACAAAGGAGCTATCTCATTTAAGGGTGCCTTGGCAAGATACAATGTAGCAAGGCAGTGAGGACATGATTTACAGTTTAAAGAATGTTTGCATCCAGTAAAAAAGATAATATAAGTCCTATCCATAGAAACCCGTAGTTGCCATCTTGTTTACAGTTCACGCCAAAATGGAAATTTTTAACAAAAACAAAAAGAAAGAAATATTGTTGCAAACAATCCAGGGGAAAGTTGTAAAAGAACCATATAGTGATAGAAATAGTCTGCCCATCTTAAAGATGCATTTACAACGGCTAGCAGTTAATGGTGTGAATGGAAACGGATTGCAATTGTTAACTATGAAACTCGTAAGTGATAGCCTTTTAAAAGCGAATTAAAAGATGCTAGAAAACATTGCAAGTGTAAACTACAATGAAATATTAAAAATGAAAGATAAATTAATCTGGTGAGTAGAGTGGATTGTAGATGTTTTATACTATACAGTCGTGGAGTTAGAAAGAGAGGTTGTAAAACCATATTTATTACACTTGTTAAGGTTAATAAATTACCTACAGAGATCAAGTAGTTAAAAACTATTTATAATCCAATCTGTGCATGGCAGTAATTATGCATGATGTTAGATGCAAAATTTGGAATCTCTAAGTATTTAACTGTGGGTGGTAACCCAGAATTTCTAGAAGTTATGAATGTGGAAATATTCAGGAAATGGAGTCATAACGGTATCACCCTTATATGTCAAATTTTGAATCAGGAAGGTTCTGATATTAAATTGTTTTTAGATATAAAGCAAGAATAATACAGAGTTTTATGCATACCTTCAATTTAGGCATTATATAAATGAATTATTTACATAAAATGGTCTAGATTGGAACTGAGATAATACAGAACGTGGTTAAAGCCGGTAAAGAATGTTTTTTTTTTCTCAATTTCCCCATGGTATAAATTATTAATATCATTAAAGGGCAAACAACATCTAGAGAATATTGCTAATAGGTGTAATTTAATAATAAGAGATAGAGAAATAAACAGAGACAGTATAAAGAACTCAATCTCAGAAGTAACATTATCTGCTACGTAGAGAGAATTCCACTTAAATCTTATTTATAAAACATATTATACATCAGTACTTATGAAATAATAAGAAATCTGATGAATTTCAAAAATGTCAGTTTATAGCAGCCAATTTTTAAAATTTAATTTGGGAATGTCCAAAAGTTAATTATTTCTGAAGGAAAATACAATTTTGGTTAAATAAACTTTAAAAAAAAGATGTATTTTTCTCTGGAACAGATAATATTCTGGGTAGATAAGCAGTCTTTCGGTAAAGAATGTAAAGTGATTAACGTGGCAATTTTAGCAGTAAAAAATTTAATTATGAGTAAATGAAAGAAAAACATGAGCCAAAATTGTCTGAATGGATAAATGTTATTAAAAAAACCCAACTTATAATAGAACAATTTGATAGAACTATGAATAATGAGAAGGAGATTCAGAATGTTTTCCAGAAATGGGCCCATTCGGAAAGGGAACAAAATCAATTAATTTTCCCTTTCAGAAACAGGGACATTGTATCCTTGGGGTTATGGTAATGAGGGAGGCATTATGTAGTAAGGGGGGGGGGGGGGAAAGAGAGGAGAGATTTTTTACTTTTTTCCAAAGGACAATGATGATATTTGTAATCTGAGTTAAATTATTATTAATTGCAATTTGAATGTAATTATATATTAGAAAATAAATAGAAGAAAGGTAAGGGAAGGATAAAATGGAAGAGAAAAAGAAAAGACAAATGTTTACTTAGGTGAATATATATTTCTACGGTATTGTGTATTGTAAGGCATAAAAATGTTTCGAAATTATTGTTAATATTTAAGTGTGTACTGTATATTAGGTACCTCTGTTAATCTCTGTTTCTCTTTATCTTTACTTTGAACATTCCATATGAAATCTTAAATAAAAAAAAAGTAAAAATGAAAGATTTGTAGGGATGAATGGAACTTTAATGAATCTATTCCATTTATGTTAATAAACTCCATAGTGTTAAAGATTTCCAAAATCTCTTTTTGAGGACTTACTAAGTGCCTAGAGATGTCTAATTCAAAAAGCCAAAACTAAGCATGAAAAGCAGTTGAGAAAAGTGACTCGAAAATAGATTTCAACTCTAAAAGACAAAGAGGGCTTTTATTGAGGATCTGAAAACCTGTTTGCAATTTTGAGAATCAGCTGAAAACGCACTATTGCGATTGCGCCAAATTGAAAAGAAGCCGTTTGAATCTCAGCACAAAGTGTCTTGAAAGTATTTAACTTTGTAACTTTATTATTTTTATTAGTTTCTGCACAGTAAAAAACTTAATCAAAGCTTGGTGCTCTTTGCATTGCTTCTAATCTGATTTTTTTTTCAGCATGACAAGGCAATTTTTTTACCACAGGAAGATCACAATCTATTGGAGTTTTTTCTGTGTTTTTTTCAGCATGAAAAGGGCACTTTTCGCTTTAACACAATCAAAATAATGCCTTTTTGTCTATTTTCCACAGCTGTGATTCTATTTTTAGCTTCAAGAGCGGTAGTTTTGCATGAAACACGCATGCAAGAAAGCTCTGTGCTGCTGAATGTGGTTACTCTCTGAGGTTTTTGTCATGATTTTATATGGATTAATAAAAATGTAAAGTTTTTACTATAAGCACAGCAATCCAGCCTAAATTAGCTCTCTTCCTTCATAGTAAAGTGTAACACTGAGACTCAACAGATCAACATAAATGCAATATGCAGGGCTAGTGACCTTATGATACACTATCAGCAAACAGCCAGGTGTACAGCTATCCGCCACAACACTTAGGCCATGATTTAGAGTTTGGCGTTAGCCGTCAAAACCAGCGTTAGAGGCTCCTAACGCTGGTTTTGGGCTACCGCTAGTATTTAGAGTCGTGTAGGTAAGGGTCTAACGCTCACTTTCAAGCCGCGACTTTTCCATACCGCAGATCCCCCTACGCCATTTGCATATCCTATCTTTTCAATGGGATCTTTAGAGTCGTGGCTGAAGTGAGCGTTAGAAATCTAATGACAAAACTCCAGCCGCAGAGAAAAGCCAGGAGTTAAGAGCTTTCTGTGCTAACGCCGGTTCATAAAGCTCTTAACTACTGTGCTCTAAAGTACAGTAACACCCATAAACTACCTATGTACCCCTAAACCGAGGCCCCCCCACATCGCCGCCACTCTATTAAATTTTTTTAACCCCTAATCTGCCGACCGCACACCGCCGCCACCTACGTTATCCCTATGTACCCCTAATCTGCTGCCCCTAACACCGCCGACCCCTATATTATATTTATTAACACCTAATCTGCTGCCCCCAACGTCGCCTCCACCTACCTACACTTATTAACCCCTAATCTGCCAACAGGACCTCACCGCTACTATAATAACTGTATTAACCCCTAATCCGCCTCACTCCCGCCTCAATAACCCTATAATAAATAGTATTAACCCCTAATCTTCCCTCCCTAACATCGCCGACACCTAACTTCAAGCATTAACCCCTAATCTGCCGACCGGACCTCACCGCTACTCTAATACATTTTTTAACCCCTAAAGCTAATTCTAACCCTAACCCTAACACTCCCCTAAATTAAATATAATTTAAATCTAACGAAATAAATTAACTCTTATTAAATAAATTATTCCTATTTAAAGCTAAATACTTACCTGTAAAATAAATCCTAATATAGCTACAATATAAATTATAATTATATTGTAGCTATTTTAGGATTTATATTTATTTTACAGGCAACTTTGTAATTATTTTAACCAGGTACAATAGCTATTAAATAGTTAATAACTATTTAATAGTTACCTAGTTAAAATAATTACAAAATTACCTGTAAAATAAATCCTAACCTAAGTTACAATTAAACCTAACACTACACTATCAATAAATTAATTAAATAAAATACCTACAATTACCTACAATTAAACCTAACACTACACTATCAATAAATTAATTAAATACAATACCTACAAATAAATACAATTAAATAAACTAACTAAAGTACAAAAAATAAAAAAGAACTAAGTTAGAAAAAATAAAAAAATATTTACAAACATTAGAAAAATATTACAACAATTTTTAAACTAATTACACCTACTCTAAGCCCCCTAATAAAATAACAAAGACCCCCAAAATAAAAAAATGCCCTACCCTATTCTAAAATTAAAATAGAAAAGCTCTTTTACCTTACCAGCCCTGAAAAGGGCCTTTTGCGGGGCATGCCCCAAAGAATTCAGCTCTTTTGCCTGTAAAAAAAAAAAAATACAATACCCCCCCCAACATTAAAACCCACCACCCACATACCCCTAATCTAACCCAAACCCCCCTTAAAATAACCTAACACTAATCCCCTGAAGATCATCCTACCTTTAGTCGTCTTCACTCAGCCGAGCCACCGATGGAACTGAAGAGGAGATCCGGAGCAGCAGAAGTGATCCTCCAAGGGGCGCTGAAGAAATCTTCCATCCGATGAAGTGATCTTCCAGGCGGCACTGAAGAAGTCTTCTATCCGGGCGATGTCATCTTCCAAGTGGGGTCTTCAATCTTCTTTCTTCAGGATCGATCTTCATCCCGCCGACGCGGAACATCCTTCTTTCCCGACGGACTACCGACGAATGAAGTCTCCTTTAAGGGACATAATCCAAGATGGCGTCCCTTCAATTCCGATTGGCTGATAGGATTCTATCAGCCAATCAGAATTAAGGTAGGAAAAATCTGATTGGCTGATCAGCCAATCAGATTCTTTCTACCTTAATTCCGATTGGCTGATAGAATCCTATCAGCCAATCGGAATTCGAGGGATGCCATCTTGGATGACGTCCCTTAAAGGAACCATCATCCGTCGGGAAGTCGTCGGTGAAGATGGATGTTCCGCATCGGCGGGATGAACATGGATCCGGAAGAAAGAAGATTGAAGATGCCGCTTGATAGAAGACTTCAGCCGGATCATGGACCTCTTCAGCTCCCGCTTGGATGAAGACTTCAGTCGGATCATGGACCTCTTCAGCTCCTGCTTGGATGAAGACTTCAGCCGGATCATGGACATCTTCAGCCCCCCGCTTGGGCTTGGATCAAGACATCGGAGGCTCTTCTGGACCGATCGGTGAACCCGGTGTGGTGAAGACAAGGTAGGGAGATCTTCAGGGGCTTAGTGTTAGGTTTATTTAAGGGGGGTTTGGGTTAGATTAGGGGTATGTGGGTGGTGGGTTGTAATGTTGGGGGGGTGTATTGTATGTTTTTTTTTTTTATAGGCAAAAGAGCTGAATTCTTTGGGGCATGCCCCGCAAAAGGCCTTTTTCAGGGCTGGTAAGGTAAAAGAGCTTTTCTATTTTAATTTTAGAATAGGGTAGGGCATCTTTTTATTTTGGGGGTCTTTGTTATTTTATTAGGGGGCTTAGAGTAGGTGTAATTAGTTTAAAATTGTTGTAATATTTTTCTAATGTTTGTAAATATTTTTTTATTTTTTGTAACAGTTCTTTTTTATTTTTTGTACTTTAATTAGTTTATTTAATTGTATTTATTTGTAGGTATTGTATTTAATTAATTTATTGATAGTGTAGTGTTAGGTTTAATTGTAGGTAATTGTAGGTATTGTATTTAATTAATTTATTGATAGTGTAGTGTTAGGTTTAATTGTAACTTAGGTTAGGATTTATTTTACAGGTCATTTTGTAATTATTTTAACTAGGTAACTATTAAATAGTTATTAACTATTTAATAGCTATTGTACCTAGTTAAAATAACAAAGTTGCCTGTAAAATAAATATTAATCCTAAAATAGCTACAATATAATTATAATTTATATTGTAGCTATATTAGGGTTTATTTTACAGGTAAGTATTTAGCTTTAAATAGGAATAATTTATTTAATAAGAGTTAATTTATTTCGTTAGATTTAAATTATATTTAACTTAGGGGGGTGTTAGTGTTAGGGTTAGACTTAGCTTTAGGGGTTAAAAAATTTATTAGAGTAGCGGTGAGGTCCGGTCGGCAGATTAGGGGTTAATACTTGAAGTTAGGTGTCGGCGATGTTAGGGAGGGCAGATTAGGGGTTAATACTATTTATTATAGGGTTAGTGAGGCGGATTAGGGGTTAATACAGTTATTATAGTAGCGGTGAGGTCCGGTCGGCAGATTAGGGGTTAATTATTGTAGGTAGCTGGCGGCGACGTTGTGGGGGGCAGATTAGGGGTTAATAAATATAATATAGGGGTCGGCGGTGTTATGGGCAGCAGATTAGGGGTACATAGGTATAATGTAAGTTGTGGCGGTGTACGGAGCGGCAGATTAGGGGTTAAAAAAATATGCAGGGGTCAGCGATAGCGGGGGCGGCAGATTAAGGGTTAATAAGTGTAAGGTTAGGGGTGTTTAGACTCGGGGTACATGTTAGGGTGTTAGGTGCAGATAGCAAACAATGGGGCTGCGTTAGGAGCTTAACGCTGCTTTTTTGCAGGTGTTAGGTTTTTTTTCATTCCAAACTGCCCCATTGTTTCCTATGGGGGAATCGTGCACGAGCACGTTTTTGAAGCTGGCCGCGTCCGTAAGCACCACTGGTATTGAGAGTTGCAGTGGCGGTAAATTATGCTCTACGCTCCTTTTTTGGAGCCTAACGCAGCCATTCTGTGAACTCTAAATACCAGCGGTATTTAAAAGGTGCGGGGGAAAAAAACATGCGTTAGCTACGCGGGTCGTTACCGACAAAACTCTAAATCTAGGCGTTACTTTCCAAACAGATGGTAGCCTCTAGCACTCAATCCCATAGCCGGCTCATACCTTGGATTACCCGCTTCTCCAAACTTAAAAAGCTGCTGCACGCTGTTTTCAAACAATTCTGTCTGAACTCCCCTCCACATTTACTGGAGACCTGGGTCAACAACTGCGATACTTCCCAGCCTAAATCTGGTCCTCTGTCATCACGGTCATGGCACCTGGATCAGTGTAGCGAGCTCCTCCTTGCTCGCAAAAATGTTTCAACGAAAGAAGATGGGTATCCAAGTTGCTTGATACAAAATTCATACTTAATTTAAACTTATAAAATCTCATAGTGATGAAGACAGTGCGGTCTTACGCATTTCGGCTGACCAATGCACCGTTATCATAGATCTTAATTATTGAGAATGATATCTCTTGTTCTGCCCTAGCCAAGCACTTCATTGATGAGCATAATCAGGATGTGCGAATGTTTAAGTGGAATGCCATTATGGTGATAAAAAAAACCCTGAGAGGAGGTGATAGGCTGAATCAGCTAAAAAGGCAAGAGGCTTACTGGATTTTTAAACTAAGGACTCAAGTACCATTAGGGTATAACTACTCTGAACCCTGACATTATCACCTGTTGGTTCTAGGTTCCCCTGGGGTTTTCTATCTTTCATTATTTGATTATAAATCTGTGTTGTTTATAAAATGTATATATGTATGTATGTATGTATATATATATATATATATATATATATATATATATATATATATATATATATATATATATATATATATAAATATATCTGTGATTTGAATGTATTTAATCACCCCAGGCCTCTTGCATATTCAGAGGGGTTGCTAGTCTGCCCGTTAGAATTGTACATACTGAGAGGCTGTAAATCAAAAATAGAGTGTCCTAAACTTTCTCTTTAAATAAGAGGTTAAATATCCCTTTATATTATAATGCCCATTGTATGAAAACTAATTATGATATCAATCTAATTATGTGTACCCAAAAAAGGGGACAATTTGAATAGAGTTTAATGCTGTAATGCTCGTGGGATATTCCACTATCAGACCAAACTTGGCCAGTAGTCTTCTTATCCTGGCGTCAAGCTGAAATGATAGGGAATATCCCAGAGCAGAGAAAGTTCACAAAATGAGGTAAGTGGTACCACAATAGGCAGGGTAGCCTTTGGCGGCAACAGGTAGGGAATCCAGCGGTATGGCAGTTCAAGGGTAAACCAATAGAAGGAGGCAGGAATCGGCAACAAAGGGAATCCAATAATTACAGTTTAGGAATAAACCAATAGAATGGTCAGGCAGGAAGAGTTCGGTAACAGTATAGCAATCCAATGGTTCAAGGGTTAAACAGGCAGAGTGGTCAGACAGGCAGAGTTCAGCAAATACAATATTAATAAAGCCTTAAATTCCCCAAAAACATGTTTTACATAATGCAACGCTGAAATAACGGTTACTGCCTTTAATGGGATATTAATATATGTACATGAAATCTTCTTTGTAAAAAGAAAAGAACACACCAAAAGAAAAGAAAAAAATAGCAAAATGACTTTAACTACATGTAGTATTTTATAGTATAATACATACATATAAAAAACTATGTACATTACACCCCCAACCTCCTAGTTCCTTTACTTTTCTCATTTTTTTTTGTACTTTATTAACAATGGTGATCAGATACATAGTGAATATAAAGGAGTTCCATGGAAGTTTGATGGGCGTTCCATGGGAGTAATCTACCGGTATATTTTAATGGGGAAACATTGCCGGGAGTTTCTAATTCTAAAAGGACACTAAGGTGCACCTTTTCACACATATCTGTTTCTCCAGCCTTTCAGTGGTGAGATTAGCAATTGTGACAAATTTACTGTATGCACAGTGAAACTTAGTTCACTATACAGAAGTCATTTTTACATCAAGTGAATGCACATTCTATGTTGTGTAAACATGCTTAGAACCCCCCCCCCCCCCCCACACACACACACACTGCTGAGATCTGAGTTCCCAGGCAGTGGTCACTATTGTTTTCTAAGGAATAAATATCGCCTCTCTTCGGGACAGATAGGGTCAGCCTACTTTTTTTTATAAAGTATTGCTGGACAAACAGATTGCGAGACTAGCGAGACAAAAAAGGCAATTTCTCGTGTGTCTGACAACCCTTTTATCAGCGAGACAGCTCCTGAGTCCTCCTACAATGAGTAGGAACATGCTTATGAGTTTATACAATTCCCTGGAAATTGTAAGGGTATGAGCATGACTCTCAGTTTAAACTTTGTAATTGGGAAGCTTGCATACATTAATAAATGGTGCTAATCAGTGTTAATTTTGATGGCATATTTCGATTTAGTCTTAGTTTTAGTCTTTTGACTAAAATGTCATTTTAGTTTTAGTGGTATTTTAGTCATTTGAATTGTTTTAGTTTTAGTCTAGATTTAGTCCACTAAATCTCCAGTAGATTTTAGGTGATTAAATCTACATTTGATTTTATTCAACTAAAATCTAAGGAGTTTAGTCAAAGTGTAATGTATTATATAAGCATTTCTCTATAATTTCTAAACTCATTATATACTCCAAGAGTAAAAATTACACCACCCACCCACCAAACCCCCCAAAATAAAAAAAACTAACACTAAAAAAATCAGTAGCTCTCATCCTATTGGCTGATTTGAAAATGTCAGCCAATAGGTATTCAAGGTACCCCATTTTTAAACGGGTTCCTTGAATGCAATCCTCAGTGTGCAACGGTGATCGTACGAAGAGGATCTCCATGCTGGATGACTCAGTGGTCACCGGTCTTGATCCGTGGTTACCTCTGCTCCACGTTGCCTTAGTCCTGAATGAAGCTAGAAGAGGTCCCCATGCTGGAAGAAGATGTCACCACCTCCAAGAAGCAGGGCTGGCCTTTGGGCAAGGTGAGGGAGGCAGCCGCCTTGGACACCGCGGGTTGGAGGCCCCTGCCGCACCAGTTAAAAAAAAAAATCTGACTTATTTTAAAAATTATTATTTACATTTTTTGCGCCATTTTAATTTAAATATTTTTGGCGTAAGAAAGTTCAGGAAGGAGTGAAGAGCGGCCGAGCAGAGGCACGGGAGGAGCAGTGACAGGCACTGGGTGGGCAACTTGCAAGTGTGGAACCGAGCGGGAGAGCCGGTCTAAGATTTTTTTTTTTTTTTTTAAACTTTTATTTATAGCAAAGAAGACATATTACAATAATCAAATATAAAATAGTGCATCACAGTGAACAAATTCTTCCATATAAAATTTAAGAAATAACATTCAGTGTCAAGGTAAGGGTCGAAAATCCCCCTTACATTAATATATGACATAATAAAAAACTATACAGAAAATAGAAAACACACCAAAATTAGCCATATATATACCGGTTCCAGATAATCTACTACACTTGTGACTTATTTGAACTCGTTCTTCTCCTTTACTTGTTTTTTACAATTAATATCGCTCCCAAACATACAAACAAACAAATGAATGAAACAAAACAAAACAAAAACCGAAACCGAGACCAAAACCAAAACAAAACCAAAACAAAACACACAAAAAAAAAAAAAAAAAGTACCCAACTCTCTCATCTCCCCGCCCCCCCCAATCACCTCACCCGGCGCCCGTCAACCATTCTCCAGGGAAGTGGCCTGCTAGAATGTTTACCATGACATATTCAGCATCTCTGAAAGGTTTAATCAGTTTTTTTTGGAGTACAAGGGGAAGAGATCTCACGAATGTTTCCCATTTTCTAAAGAATGCAGGCAGATATTTATCTTGTGGATAGGGAATATTAAATTGCTCAGTTATAAAATGATTGATCATAGCCCTTTTAAATTGTGTCAGTGTGGGCGCGGAAGAAGCTTTCCAAAATGTAAAAATAAGATTACGAGCCGTTAGGATTATAGTGTTTAGCAAACTATAATTCTTGGTTATTCCCTGAAATTTCACCAAAAAGAAAATCTCCATTGGAGATAATTTATGATCCAATTTCAGGACTACTGTCATCCAATAGTATATTTTCTTCCAGTATTGGCATATTTGGGGGCAGCTCCATATACAATGAAATAGATCTGCACCTGATGACGAACATCTAGAGCAAAGAACCCGTGATTTGTACCATTTGGAGAGGGCAGCAGGAGTGATATATCTGTTAAGACTCCAGGAGGTTGGAACCCAACTTTGTTGAATTATTTTAAAGCTCCAAGTAATAGTCTGTTTGTTTATATCTGGGAAGTACGTGCCCCACATTGTGACCATGTCACTCACCTGCGTCTTTGACGCTTTCTGATTTATGAGAAGATATATATTTTAATTAATTGCGGTTTTGGCGGGGATGCAGGCGTGCACGGGAGTAGACGTCAAATCAAATGTGTCAAGGTAGAAAGCCAGAATAACCGGGGTGAGTGCGACCTTTGTCTATATGGAGACGGAGTTATGGTACTGTAACGGTCCGTCAGGGTCGGCTCCAGAACAAATGAAATGGGTTGTTTTTTTTTTTTTTTCACGAGGGGGCACGCATTTAAAAAGCATGTATGAGAGTCAAAATAAGAGCAGACCTACTATGGCAGTCCAGGGGTTACATTTATCAGATCTCTGGCTGTGCAGGAGTTAGATTTGTTTATATTTCTGGAAGTGCAGTGGTTACATGTATACACATACACACACACACAGTATATATATATATATATATATATATATATACACACAGTATATATATATATATATATATATATATATATATATTTACACACACACACACACACACTGTGTGTGTGTATATATATATATATATATATATATATATATATATATATATATATATATATATATATATATATATATAAATATATATATATATATATATACACACACACACACACACACACACTGTGTGTAAATATATATATATATATTTTTTTTTAAATCCCTTATTTTGCCCTGGGGGGCACATCATTCCATTTGGGGGGCATTGCCCCCCAATGTCCCCCCCCTTAGAGCCGACCCTGCGGTCCGTACAACCATGTATTGTATTTATAGGCTTAGCGACCCCAAATACACAACACCTACTGCAGTGCTTATATATTATATATAAGCACTGCAGTAGGTGTTATCAGTAGCATAATATATAATGATTGATGATCTGGTCTATTTTTTGTATAGCAGTATATGCAATGTGAGTGAAAACTCCCTGCACAATTAGTGAGGGTTCTGTGTATCAGTGAATTTCTCTATGTGTATAGTTGTATAAGTAATGTAAATGGGAGTTTCTATATATAAGTTATGGATGTAGGAGCTCTGTGTATATAACCAGTATGATAAATATAAGTTGACACTTTCTGTATATAAGCAATATGTGCAAACAAAGGGGGTCTCTGTATATAAGCAGTACATTGGGTTTTATCTATATGTAAAGTATGTGCAAAAGAAATGGGGGTCTTTCTGCATATAAGCTGCATGTGAAATGTATAATGGGTTTTCTATATATAAGTTGTGTGTATATGTAATTGAGGTTTTACTGTGTTTATATTGTATGATCTGTATAAGTGAGGCTTTCATTAAATACGTAGTGTGTGCTGTGTACAGTGACTGTGTAAAAGTGGGTCTTCTGTGTATAATGAATACACCTTGTGTAATTGAGGCCTCTATATAAGCAGTATATGTCATATGGTGTATAACTGTGGTGTCTTTCTGTATATGTAGTATGAGTGGTCTAGTGGGGTCTATGTATAAGAAGCAGGTGCAGTGTAAGTGGGGGTCTCTCTCCATTTCTATTGCACATACTTTACATATAGATATAACCCAACTTACGTCAAATGTACTGCTTGTATACAGAGACCCCCTTAGTTTGAACATATTGCTTAAATACATAAAGTGTCAACTTATATTTAACACACTGGTTATATACACAGAGCTCCAACATCCATAGCTTATATATAGAAACTCCCATTTACATTACAGTAATATATTTGTACTTATTTTTTTGTGCCTTTGCCCTATATAAATTATATAGTAAATCATATATAGTGTGCCGTTTAGATGGATGTGTACTTGCAATTGTATGACTGATCATGGACGAGGTGACCTTTATTAGAAAAACCATCACAGTGAGTGGATTGTGATTGCACAGGCCCAACAGAAATGTTAGCTGCTCTAAACTGCACTCAACATCACATCTGGACTAAAGGCATTCATGTTACTGCACAGTATTTGCTAATATTTGCAAATTCTTCCTTACTAGACTCCTCTTATCTAAATATGGAAATCAGCCTTGCTGTAGAATACCTTTAGAAAGTGCTGATGCCACTGTACTGTATATGTGCATATAAGCATGTGTGTGTATATATTATGTGTGTATATGTGTATATATTCATGTGTGTATATGTTCATGTGTATATATATATATATATATATATATATATATATATATATATATATATATATATATATATATAGATGCATGTGTGTATGTTTCTATATATGCATGTGTATGTGTGTATATGTGTATATAAGCATGTGTGTGTGTATATATTCATGTGTGTATATGTGTATATATTCATGTGTGTATATGTGTATATATTCATGTGTGTATATATGCATGTGTGTATGTTTCTATATATGCATGTGTATGTGTGTATATGTGTATATAAGAATGTGTGTGTATATATTCATGTGTGTATATGTGTATATATTCATGTGTGTATATATTCATGTGTGTATATGTGTATATATTCATGTGTGTATATATGTATGTGTGTATGTTTCTATATATGCATGTGTATGTGTGTATATGTGTATATAAGAATGTGTGTGTATATATTCATGTGTGTATATGTGTATATATTCATGTGTGTATATATGTATGTGTGTATGTTTCTATATATGCATGTGTATGTGTGTATATGTGTATATAAGCATGTGTGTGTATATATTCATGTGTGTATATGTGTATATAGTCATGTGTGTATATATGTGTATATATGCATGATGCGTGTAGTATGTGAGCATATGCACAAGTGTAGCTTTTTTACTAGTCTATCACTCTGTACTAATAGTCCGAATTCCCAGACCTTTTTCCTTTAAATATTATTTAAATTAAAATGTATTATTATCTGTGATTGTATCTGTATTGCTGGGATAGCACTGTTACTCCAAACTGCATGTTTTAGCACCAGTCTGTGACTAGGGAGCATGTCCTCTCCTAATTGGTAACTTTTTCACTGACTGTTAACAATGATATCTTTCCATTGCCCCAGACTAAACATCATGAACAAGTAGTAAAAGCACCTACACATATACACACAAATGCTGTGCAGTGGTCCGTGGACTGTGGATGATGTCTGAAGCCTGAAGGTATGAGCGCAAGGCTATGTGTAATCATTACTAGAGTTATTCCGAGTCAGGAGTGTGTATGTGTCTGGTCACTCAAGAGAAAAAGACCGCCCTGCATAAGCACTATAGGAACCTTGTCCATCTGCTAAATAATAAAAGGAGCCCAAAGACTTCTGAAGTTGAATAGACTGCTTTAATATTTAGCAGACTGCAGCAGAAAATACCTAATTCCAATTTAAAAAGTATGGTTTGATAATTTATTTATTTTTAGCAAAGCTTGATACTTTTTAGTAGACCAGAATATTGCTAAATCAAGATATTGTATTTAAAAAAGTTTGTTGATATGTCAGGTCTTCTTCAGATTATTTTAATTTTCCCATATACCAGAGGTGAAGCCTGAGTGCTGCGCTGCAGGAGCCATGGTGACACCGTGGGTTAAGATTTCCAGTCCCTCTCACCATATATGATGATCCATTGACGCTGGTTTGCATAATTACCACAATGCATTCAGCAGATTAAGAGCATTTAATGTTCTGGTCACCTGAGATCTGAACTTTAGTAATTATAAATATATGGAAATGATTTGCAAAGACAATAATCATGGCAGAACATCAGTAGGTACAAAAGAGACTGGGGGACCACCTGCTGCTCACAATACTTTGCTTACTGCTTTTTGTTTGCATTGCTAATTGTCTTATTTTGAAATAAAGTGGGCTTCAAGCTCCATACATTTGTTCTGAGGTTTCACTATGGAATATCACTGGCATTAAAGGGGCAATAGATTCTATGTATCTGATTTGGGATTTCATTTGTTATAACATTTTCATTAAGGAGGCTGCGTGTGGAAAGCATATGATCTAAAGTTATACAGAAGCCTCTGGGACAGTGGAACTGCATGGGCATGTATGTGATCTGAGATCTCATTTGGACTCTGGGATATGATTTGGACATACAGCTTAAATAAAGGGGTCTATAGTGGCCAAACATCAGATAATAGTTCCCTCTTAGTCACGTAGCTGGCAAAAAAGGGAACTACAGAGGCCATATGCGCTGTGTGTGTGTGGGCTGTGTGAATGTGGGCGGTGTGCTGTGTGTGGGATGTGTGCTGTGTGTGTGGGCTGTGTGTGTGTGTGGGGTGTGTGTGTGGGCTGTGTGCTGTGGTGTGTGTGGGCTGTGTGGTGTGTGTGTGGTGTGGGCTGTGTGTGTGGTGTGGGCTGTGTGTGTGTATATGGGCTGTGTGTGTGGGCTGTGTGTGTGTTGGCTGTGTGTGTGGGCTGTGTGGGGTGTGTGGGCTGTGTGGGGTGTGTGGTGTGTGTGGAGTAAGTGGGCTGTGTGGTGTGTGTGTGTGGGCTGTGTGTGTGTGTGTGGGCTGTGTGGTGTGGGCTGTGTGGTGTGTGTGTGGGCTGTGTGTGTGTATGTGGGCTGTGTGTGGGGGCTGTGTGTGTGTTGGCTGTGTGTGTGGGCTGTGTGGGGTGTGTGTGGTGTGTGTGGAGTAAGTGGGCTGTGTGGTGTGTGTGTGTGAGCTGTGTGTGTGTGTGGGCTGTGGTGTGTGGGCTGTGTGGTGTGGGCGGGCTGTGTGGTGTGTGTGGGCTGTGTCTGTGTGATGTGAGTGGGCTGTGTGGTGTGTGTGGGCTGTGTGGTGTGTGTGTGTGTGTGTGGGCTGTGTGTGTTGTGTGTACACCTGTGTATGTGTCTGAGTGTGTGGATGTATGTGTATATAAGTATCTCTGTGTGTGTATTATATCTGTGTGTTTTTGTGGTACAGTGCATTGCCCCATTTCTTTTAAGTATTTTTTGTTCTGGGTAGAGGCCCCGGGCTGTCAATTTGCCTAGGGACCTGCACTTGCTAGGGCCAGCCCTGGCGTCTCTGTAATGTTCTTGTTATCATAAGAAAACACATAAAAATAAGGCCCAGTTAAACTCAACTGTTCCTAATTGTCAGCCTAATTCTTCATTATATACATAAACAGTTGTTCCAATAGAATACAATGTTATAGTGCTCCACATTAGTGAATTTATGTTTTTTTTTATATATACAGTTGCAAGAAAAAGTATGTGAACCCTTTGGAATAATATGGATTTCTGCACAAATTGGTAATAAAATGTGATCTGATCATCATCTAAGTCACAACAATAGACAATCACAGTCTGCTTAAACTAATAACACACAAAGAATGAAATGTTGCCATGTTTTTATTGAACACACCATGTAAACATTCACAGTGCAAGTGGAAAAAGTATGTGAACCCTTGGATTTAATAACTGGTTGAACCTCCTTTTTCAGCAAGAACTTCAACCAAATGTTTCCTGTAGTTGCAGATCAGACGTTCACAACGGTCAGGAGTAATTCTTGACCATTCCTCTTTACAGAACTGTTTCAGTTCAGCAATATTCTTGGGATGTCTGGTGTGAATCACTTTCTTGAGGTCATGCCACAGCATCTCAATCAGGTTGAGGTCAGGACTCTGACTGGGCCATTTCAGAAGGCATATTTTCTTCTGTTTAAGCCATTCTGTTGTTGATTTACTTCTATGCTTTGGGTCATTGTCCTGTTGCAACACCCATCTTCTGTTGAGCTTCAGCTGGTAGACAGATGGCCTTAAGTTCTCCTGCAAAATGTCTTGATAAACTTGGGAATTCATTTTTCCTTCGATGATAGCAATCCGTCCAGGCCCTAACGCAGCAAAGCAGCCCCAAACCATGATGCCCCACCACCATACTTCACAGTTGGGATGAGGTTTTGATGTTGGTGTGCTGTGCCTCTTTTCGCTACACATAGTGTGGTGTGTTTCTTCCAAACAACTCAACTTTGGTTTCATCTGTCCACAGAATATTTTGCAAGTACTGCTGTGGAACATCCAGGTGCTCTTGTGCAAACTGTAAATGTGCAGCAATGTTTTGTTTGGACAGCAGTGGCTTTCTCTGTGGTATCCTCTCAGGAAATCCATTCTTGTTTAGTGTTTTACGTATTGTAGATTCGCTAACAGGGATGTTAGCATTTGCCAGTGACTTTTGTAAGTCTTTAGCTGACACTCTAGGATTCTTCTTCACCTCATTGAGCAGTCTGCGCTGTGCTCTTGCAGTCATCTTTACAGGACGGCCACTTCTAGGGAGAGTAGCAGCAGTGCTGAACTTTCTCCATTTATAGACAATTTGTCTTACCGTGGACTGATGAACAGCAAGGCTTTTGGAGATACTTTTATAACCCTTTCCAGCTTTATGCAAGTCAACAATTCTTAATTGTAGGTCTTCTGAGAGCTCTTTTGTGCGAGGCATCATTCACATCAGGCAATGCTTCTTGTGAAAAGCAAACCCAGAACTGGTGTGTGTGTTTTTATAGGACAGGGCAGCTGTAACCAACACCTCCAATCTCATCTCATTGATTGGACTCCAGTTGGCTGACATCTCACTCCAATTAGCTCTTGGAGATGTCATTAGTCTAGGGGTTCACATACTTTTTCCACCTGCACTGTGAATGTTTACATGGTGTGTTCAATAAAAACATGGCAACATTTCATTCTTTGTGTGTTATTAGTTTAAGCAGACTGTGATTGTCTATTGTTGGGACTTAGATGATGATCAGATCACATTTTATGACCAATTTGTGCAGAAATCCATATCATTCCAAAGGGTTCACATACTTTTTCTTGCAACTGTATATATATATATATATATATATATATATATATATATATACTGTATATATAAAATGTTGTGTATTACCTTAAATGATTTTTCTTTTTTTTTCATTTTAAAAGCTGTGGGGCGGGGTTGGGGGCGGAGATTGGGCGGGGCTGGGATGGAGATTGGGCGGGTTGGGTGGATGTTGGGCGGGGTTGGGGGTGGGGAGAAAGGCGGCCCCATTTTGTCATCCTGCCTTGGCTCCGCAATGGCTAGAGCCGGCCCTGCCAAGAAGACTTCACCGCCTGGAAGAGAACCTTCACCGCCCGACTTCAGGAACAGTGAGTACCTATTTGGGGGTATGCGCCTGCATTTTCTAAACTGCCGTATGTCACTGGCGACTCCAGAAATGTCTATTTACTCACATTTCTGGACATTGCTAGTTTATTAGACTTACGGCAGTTTATGAACTGCCGGCGGGATTTATGTGATTCCCCGATGTGCGAAATTAAGGGCGGCGCAGGTTTCAGCAGTTATGTTGAAGCTTGCACTGCATATGTTATCTCGCCCTTAGCCATTGTTATATATAACGTCTTTATTAAATTTAAAATTAAATAAAACCAGAAGTGCAACTTTAAAATATAAAAAAACAAACTGTAAACTGTATTGGCTGCAATGCCATTGCCCATATTACCCAATATAAAAACTATAACAGTTCTCTGATAATAATTAAAACAAGTATCAAGTAACTCAACACAACAAAAACTTTCTGCAACTAGCACAGGCACAGCATAACTTAAACCCATACTCATGGGTTATTCTTATTTCTATATGAAGAATCAATTGATTGCTCACAGCCATTGACTTTATCTGCAAAACTGTCTCCAAGTTTATTAACATTTCAAAAGCAGGATTCCAAATTATTGTCTTAAAAACAAAGATAATATCAGGTGTCATATTAAAAAATGCCTAGCATGTGTGGTATTGGTTACAGGAGTACAGTAACTGGATTACAAAACAAGATGAATTTTTATGCCAGTTTTAAATCTACATTTCTAGTTTACTTTCTGGAATGTAGTTTTTACTCCATCCAGTATGTAGGACAAACCTCAAGAGAGCTAAGATCTAGGGTAAGAGAATGTCTTAGGTATATAAAGAATTATAACAAGGATTCTGTAGTAGCTAGAATTTTTTAATTATGATGAGCATTTTACAAATATACATAATCTCTCAGTTAAAGGAACATAATACTCATATGCTGGATCACTTGAAAGTGAAGCAGCATAACTGTAAAAAGCTGACAGGAAAATATCACCTGAGCATCTCTATGTAAAAAAGGAAGATATTTTACCTCACAATGTCCTCAGGTCACCAGAGTAAGTGATGTGTAAACAGTTAAACTTCAGCTGCTGTCCAGTTGCAGGTAAAAAAAGAAAGAAAAAAAGGAACAGCAGCCAATCAGCATCAGCAGTGCTGAGGTCATGAACTCTTTTACTGTGATCTCATGAGATTTTACTTAACTCTCATGAGATTTCATAGTGAACTTCCTTAAACTGAATAGGGAAATAACATGAGTGTGCATGAGGCTCCCTCCCTTGCAGGTCCCGGGACAGGCATACTGATTTGCTGATTAAAGTCCTTTACAATGGAGTGTGAATACTTTCACTGAGGTAAAATATCTTTCTTTTTTACATAGAGATGCTCAGGTGATATTTTCTAGTCAGCGTTTTACAGTTATACTGCATCACTTTCAAGTGTTTCAACATTTGGGTATCTTGTCCCATTAAGGTAATAGATGTGGTAATTTTGCCCCTTAGAGGTGGTAATAAGTATATGATTTTAAATAGAAAGGAGCATTTTTGATTTATAAATTATGGAACTAGGACACCTTGTGGCCTTAACAAGGAATAGAATATGTGTTATTGTATTGATAGTTGAATGATGACATCTACAATCGTATTCATGATTTGTGGACCTGACATAATATTCTTTTTAAGAGGTGACATCCTCTCTTTTAGGACTCATTCATATTGTGCTCAAATGTAATGTAATCCCCTTGTTATTGATAATGATGAGATATAATATATACACATATATAGATTCCTCTGTTTATCATGGAACCTGTTACTTTGTAAGTAATTTTCATTCAAGCAATGTTTGTCTACAAATTCTCTTTTCTTTATAAATAGATTGTGATGTGCCAATCACATATGTGGGTGGGGTTATGATCAGTTGATGTCTTTTGAGTGAGAGGACTTTATTGGATGATAAACCCACATTGTGATTGTTTTGTGCACATTTTAAATATGTTTGCTTGTGTTTGTAGATTATCTATGATCAAGTGTCTGTGACAGGTTCGAAAAGCATTCAATGGGGCCTATCTATCAACCTCCGAAAGGAGCTTGACGGCCCGTGTTTCTAGTGAGTCTTCAGACTCGCCAGAAACAGCAGTTATGAAGCAGCGGTCACAAAGACCGCTGCTCCATAACCCTGTCCGCCTGCTCTGAGCAGGCGGACAGGAATCGCCACAATTCAACCCGATCAAGTACGATCGGGTTGATTGACACTTCCCTGCTGGCGGCCGATTGGCCGCGAAACTGCAGGGGGCGGCATTGCACCAGCAGCTCTTGTGAGCTGCTGGTGCAATGCTGAATACGGAGAGCGTATTGCGTCCGACCGAGGAGATTTACAGCTCCTGCCCGCGCGTGATTGACTGTGCGAGGGCAGGGGGTGGGATTGCAGTTCTCAATGTCCTTAATAGATCAGATTTAAATGGATCTCTTTTCATATGCTCAGGTAAACAAATAAAAACCTTCAAAAGCTCTCTAAGAATCTGATGATCCTGCAGAGTAGCACATTCTCTGATCCCAACATTTTCAAATGTTAATTCACTGAAGCAGAAGAGCTCTGTTCATAACTTAGTGAATTATCTCTATAGGTACAAGAAACATGAGTGAAGCTTCCCAATGGAGGGCCTTTTCTGTTCTTAGTCATCTTGGCAGTTGTCAGTAGATCATTTTGACTCTGCACAGGGCTGACATTTTCTATGCATTGAAAAAAAAAAAAAAATCATGTAACAATGGCAGATGTAATAAGTTACGCTCATTGTGTTCAAAAGCTCTTTTCAGATTTTACATCCTGCAGAGATAATCGAAATTATTTCAATAGCTCTAGGCTGTGAAATTCTAATAAAAGAACTTGTATATGGAGTTGAGAAGTGCTGTGTCATATCTGTACATTCAAAGCCCTCAGTGTGTTTAATGAATAGAAGATTAGCTTGATAAAATTACACATTGACATCCTATTGTGTGTGTGTTAAATGACAAACACGGTTTGGTATTTAAAGGCCAATCATTGCCTAATTTAGTAAAACGTTTAAGAGGTTAATAGTTCAATCACATGCAGAAACAAATGGTTCTAATGACAGTGACATGTTTAAAGGGTCATACTAGTAGATTCGTGTAGATTCAAAGCATTTAAGGAGTTAAGCGATCAGGGAAAAGCAATATAATAGCAGTAATTCGTCTAATGAGTTTGTAGGTCACCCCTATGTAGAAACAAAGATATCCAATGACAATGAAATGTTTGCTGGATTAGAATCGCAGGACTCATCATCATGTCATGTGATTCGAGAGAATTTTAGCAGAAAGAGACACTATCTCTGACACACATTCCTCCATATGCTTTTGGATTAATGAGTCATTATCCAGTTATTCTTCATTAACATGAATTAGGAGCAAATTCTTCAGCAAATACACAAGACATTCACATTAATCACACACTGCCTAATTAGTGTCACATTCCCCTGATAAATGGATCACATCTCCCTCCATGGAGCAGAAAATTGGCTTTGTTGTGTAACGTGTGACAAGCAGAAACAGCCATCGATGCTCTGTAGTGGTTACTTTGTTGTTTTTTTAAGTCTTCTCGTTTTGCTCTTGAAAAGCAAATAAATGTAGTGATTTTTGTGATTTGTCTTAATTAGCACTAATGCTGTTTCTTCAGCTGGGTGAAGCTTTGACTCCCTAATGTATGTTTGAGAAATGAGAGACCATTCATTTTGCCTTGTCAAGTAAAGTAGCTTCTACTCTAGAAATTAAACATTTTAGGCTAATAAATGCTGCATAGGAAAATATATAGCAAAATGTGAGATGAGTAATGAAGTCATATGACGTCATTTAACATCAGAGTCGGGTAGTGACTATCCAATCAGCAATCACCTCTTGATTGACAGGATTGCGTGTATGCGTGTCTCTTTATTGGTGTCTGATTGGGGACAGGCAGCTTGTGAGCAAAGAGAGAGTTGAGAGAAGCAGTGATGCAGTTAATCTGCAGAGAGACAGCATTAGAACATTAGAGATAAAGTATTAGAAAAAAAGACAGGGCTGAACAGCAGAGAGATTACTCTGTGAGTTTATGGGTAATAATTACTAATGTACTTTATTGTAAATGGTATCTGTTGTGAATATTATATTTATTATAATATATTTTATTATAATTATATATTATTATATATATTATATCTTTTTTTTTAGAAAACTGATGAATAAAGGTCGACTTTATTTTTTAGTGATAGTAAATCCTAGCGTTTTTAAAACTGGGATGGCATGAAGATTGAACGGTTAGTCCTTAGATATAGAGGTTTCTATGATTCAGTGATTGAAACCTTAATTCAGGCCTGTGAGCCTGTGACTAGAAACATTTATCATTAGGTCAGGAAGGCCTTTATTTCTTGGTGTATGGTTCACGGTTTTTCCTTGCATTCTTTCAGAATTCCTAGGATTCTGCAGTTTCTACAGGATGGTCTGGATGAGGGTCTACCTGCCAGTTCTCTGAAGGATCAGATTTCTGCCCTTTCAGTGTTGTTTCATATGGGGGATTCCTAATATTTCTGATATTCATGGTTTAGTTCAGGCTTAGTTCGTATTAAACCTATAATCAAGCTGATTTCTTCTCCATGGAATCTTATCTTGGCGTTAAGGGTTTTGCACTCTACTCATTTTAAACCTTTGCATATGGTGGATATGAAGCTGATTTCCTGGAAGGTTTTATTCATTTTAGCCATCTCTTCTGTTAGAAGAGTTTCTGAGCTATCTCCTTATGCCTGTGATTATCCTTATCTTATTTCTGATCAGGATAAGGCAGTTTTACAGACTACTATTGACGTCTTGTCTAAGGTTGTTTCTTCAGACAAATTTAGTAAAGAGATTGTTGTCCCTTCTTTATGCCCTGATCCTAAGAATGCTTCAGAGAGATCTTTGCATAATCTAAATGTTGTTAAAACATTGAAATATTACATTGATGCTACTAAGAACCTTAGACAAACTTCTGGTTTGTTCATTCATTTTTCTGGTTCTTGAAAAGGACAGAAAGTTTCCACTGTTTCTTTTGCTTCTTTGTTGAAATTTTTGATTCACAGGGCTTTCTTCGGAGGCAGGTAAGACCCCTCGGCAATGGATTACTGCCCATTCTATTAGGTCAGTTGCCCCTTCTTGGGCCTTCAAGAATGAGGTTTCAGTTGAACAGATTTGCAAGGCAGCTACTTGGCCTTCTTTGCTTACTTTTACAAAATTTTACTATTTTGATGTTTTTGCTTCTTCTGAGACAGCCTTTGGTAGGAAGGTCCTTCAGACAGTTTTCTCTGCTTGATTTTTTCTTGCTTGCTTGATTTTTTTTTTGATGTGCATTCAAAAATATATTGGGGTTGTGCATTTAATTTCTCAGTGCAAAAAGGATGTTTTTAAATCTATCCCTTTATGTTACTACTCGTGGACTTCACGGCTTGAGTATTTGTTACCAGGAGTAATGGATTGTGGTCTCTCACTACTTGTATTAAAGAAAACATAACTTATGCTTAACTGATAAATTAATTTCTTTCATGGTGGTGAGAGTCCATGAGACCCCGCTCTTTTTTTTCTCTTTAGTATTTTATTTTGCACGTATTTTTTCCTACTTCTTTTATGGCTTGTAATTCTTTTTTCTTACCTCACTATGCTTGGCTATATGCTAGTCTGTGGTATGTGTGAGGTGGGAGGGGTTTTATAGGGCTCTTGTGGTTTCGGAATCTTTGCCTCCTCCTAGTTGTAAGGAAGAGTAATTCCCAGGAGTAATGGACTTTGGACTCTAACCACCATGAAAGAAATCAGGTTAGCATAAATTATGTTTTTACATTACAATGTTCTTCACATAGAAGAAAATGTTCTATTTATTTTTAAATACAACGTAGCCCTCAGTTTATGCCGGGGTTAGGTTCCAGAAGGAATGGTTGTAAATTGAAACCGTTGTAAATTGAAACCCAGTTTATAATGTAAGTCAATGGGAAGTGAGGGAGATAGGTTCCAGGCCCCTCTCAAAATTGTCATAAGTAACACCTAATACATTATTTTTAAAGCTTTGAAATGAAAACTTTAATTGCTAAACAGCATTATAAACCTAATAAAATAATCACACAACACAGACTTCACTTGCATTTTTCTGCAAACAGTTCTTTCTATGCATTCCAATCTGGACTGATTTATAGACAGGAATATCTTGTTCCTTTGAAATCTGCTCAATAGCTCAGGTCTGGTTAAACTGATTAATTTCAGCTTGCTTGGCTTTGCTGCAACACAAGCGGACAGCTCCACCTACTGGCTATTTTAATAAGTGCACTGCTTCTCAATGTTTTTCAATAGCAGTCGCATTACTGGAAAAAAAGGTTGTTATTCTGAAACGGTGTAAATTGAACCGTTGTAAAACGAGGGCTACCTGTATATATTTATATAAATATAGATACAGTATATATATATATAAATATAATATATACATATATAAATATATATATATATATATATATATATATATATATATATATATATATATATATATATATATATATATATATATATATATATATATTATATATATATAGTGTGACAGGAACACTTTTAACCACGGTCTTCTAGGGCACAAATGCAGCACAGGACAATCCACTGTAGTTTAAAAAACTTTATTTTTCACAGCAATAACAAACAGGCAGTTCATTTCCAAAAGAGGGAAATCCTTCCTCTGCAGCAAAGTTAAGTGCTTTTAAATGTGTCCCAGCACTTCACAGCATTCCACAAGTGCTTTGTAAAAATAATGTCCTTTTATAGTTCACAGGAACAAAAGTCTTTTACACAGTGTAACAAACACACACACCAGCTTCTGTAGCTGTATATCTCTCTCTCAAGGCCTAAGTGAGGCTGCTATTTAAACCCTCACAACTTATAATTAGCCACACCTGTGATTAGCTGCTGGACAGCTTCACAGCTGTCTGGGATAATGGCCCACCCTCTCTCCAATTATCCCAAACCCCAGGGACCCAGAACACAGTTTATCAACTGCATAATCAAATACACACTCTTTCTCCCTGGGGTTTTAACTGAAAGGAGAAATAGCATGTACAATGCTTGGTCTTAAATATCTTCCATTTATAACCAGGCCTTGCTTTCTGTCACATATCCTCCCCCCCAGCTCACACCCAGTGGGTTGAGCGACCATGGACATCAATGAATGTACCCGAGACAAACCATCAGCATTGCCCTGCAAAAGACCGGCCCTGTGCTCAACAGTAAAATTGAAGGGTTGCAAGCTAAGAAACCACCTAGTAACCCTTGAATTTGTTTCCTTATTCTGACTCATCCATGTGAGAGGAGCATGATCTGTTATTAATTTAAATTTTCTTCCCAACAGATAGTACCTAAGGGTCTCTAAAGCCCACTTAATGGCAAGGCATTCTTTCTCCACTATAGAATAGTTCTTTTCCTGTGAAATAAGTTTTCTGCTTAGGAAAAGGACAGGATGCTCTTCTCCCTGACACTCCTGCGAGAGAACTGCTCCTAAACCAACATCAGAGGCATCTGTCTGTACAATAAAATCTTTAGCGAAATTGGGGGTTACCAAAACTGGATGGGCACAAAGGGCATCTTTCAACTGCTTAAAAGCTTGTTCTGCTTCTGGGGACCATTTTATCATAATTGGGGCCCTTGCTTTTGTGAGATCCATCAAGGGTGCCGCAATTGTAGCGAAATTCGTGATAAACCTTCTATAATAACTAGTTATCCCAATAAATGCTCTTACTTGTTTTTTAGTTAGAGGCTGTGGCCAGTTCTGTATGGCCTCTATTTTTGTTGTCTGAGGTTTAACTAATCCTCTACCAATAGTATAACCCAAGTACTTAGCTTCCTGTAAACCAACAGTACATTTTGCAGGATTGGCAGTTAACCCAGCGGACCGTATTGCATCAAGTACTGCTTGAACTTTTGGAAGATGGGATTCCCACTCTGTACTATAAATTATAACATCATCCAAATATGCTGCCGCATAACGAACATGGGGTTTCAGAATTCTATCCATCATCCTCTGGAATGTTGCCGGGGCCCCATGTAAACCAAATGGCAACACCGTATACTGAAATAAGCCCTCTGGGGTTGAAAAAGCTGTCTTTTCCTTTGCTTGACTAGTGAGAGGCACCTGCCAATACCCTTTCGTTAAATCAATTGTAGTGAGATAACGTGCTTTTCCTAGCCTTTCTATTAACTCATCTACTCTAGGCATTGGGTAGGTGTCAAATTTGGAAACACAATTAAGCTTACGAAAGTCATTACAGAACCTTAATGAACCATCCGGCTTTGGAACAAGCACGATTGGACTGTTCCACTCACTTTGTGATTCCTCAATTACCCCAAGCTTTAACATTTTTTCTACCTCCAGTTTAATAGCCTTTCTACGAGCCTCAGGGACCCTATAGGGTTTAAGGCAGACCTTCTTCCCTGGTTCTGTTATTATGTCATGCTTAATAACATTAGTTTTTCCCGGTACCACAGAAAATACCTCTTTGTTTCTTCTAATAAAATCCTTGACCTCTCGCTTCTGATGTACAGATAGGGTTTCTGATATATTTACCTCTGGTTCAGTGACAGGGAGTTCTGTAGGTTTTAAGGCAACTAAAACTTCCCTATCTTTCCAAGGTTTTAACAGATTTATATGATATATTTGCTCAGGTTTCCTTCTCCCTGGCTGACTTACTTTGTAATTAACATCACCCACTTTCTCAATTATCTCATATGGGCCCTGCCAAGTAGCCAAGAATTTATTTTCAACTGTAGGGACCAGAACTAACACCCTATCCCTAGGTTGAAACACCCTGGCTCTAGCATTACGGTTGTAGCTGTACTTTTGTGCTTCCTGTGCTTTTCCCATATGTTCCCTTACAATGGGCATGACAGCTTCCATACGATCCTGCATTTGGGAAATATGTTCAATAATACTTCGATAAGGTGTTGTCTCTTGCTCCCAAGTCTCTTTAACTATATCTAGTAATCCCCTGGGATGCCGCCCATTTAACAGTTCAAATGGGGAAAAACCTGTAGAAGCCTGGGGAACCTCCCTGATAGAGAACATTAAATAGGGTAACAGAAGGTCCCAATTTCTCCCATCTGTGTCAATTACCTTTCTTAGCATACTTTTGAGAGTTTTATTAAACCTTTCTACTAAACCATCAGTCTGAGGGTGATATACTGAGGTCCTTAGTTGTTTTATGCCAAACAACTTACACAATTCTTTTGTAACCCTGGACATAAATGGAGTTCCTTGGTCTGTCAAAATTTCCTTAGGTATCCCGACCCTGCTAAACATTAGCATGAGTTCTTTTGCTATGGACTTTGCAGAGCTGTTACGAAGGGGAACTGCCTCAGGATAGCGTGTAGCATAATCAAGGATTACCAGTATATACTGATGTCCTCTAGTAGATTTAACCTACGGACCCACCAAGTCCATAGCAATTCTTTCAAAAGGCACATCAATTATAGGCAAGGGCACTAAAGGGTTACGAAAATCTTTAGCAGGAGCTGTAAGTTGACACTTAGGGCATGAAGCACAATAATCCTATATGGCTACAAATATCCCTGGCCAATAAAACCTTCTAAGAACTCTCTCTTTGGTTTTCTCAACTCCCAAATGCCCCCCTAGAATGTGGTTATGTGCAAGATTTAAAACAGTGTTCCTAAAAGTCTGGGACACCAAAAGTTGTTTAACAATGTCTGTTCCTTTCTTCTCTACACGATATACCAAATCATTAACTGCTTCAAAATAAGGATAGGGTAATACATTTCCTGGCTGTGTCACAACATCATTTATAACCCTGATATTATTTCTTGCCTCTACTAATGTTGGATCCTCCCATTGGGCTTTTTTAAAATTACCAGGGCCACCAACCAGATCTATCAAATCATCAATATTTTCCGAGCTAGTACTTGGTACTTCATTACTCTGAGAAGGTTGATCACCTACTAATACAGGCATAGGGCAATAAATCTTATTTTTCTCCTTTTCAATGGAACCCCCTTCAAAATCAGTTTCAGAGAAAGGAAATACATAAATATCAGAAGTTTGACATATTTCTGGAGATTCCCATAACTCCAGAAATTTTGGAAAATCTCTCCCTATCACCACCTCATGGGCTAAATTTGGTACTACACCAACACAATATTTTAATTTACCACACTGAGTCTCAATCTCCACCTCAGCTGTAGGATATTCCCGTTTATCTCCATGAACACAGATAATTCCCATTTTTTCCCCATAATCTAATATTGCATCTGGTACTAAAGATTTAGCCACTAGTGTGACCATACTTCCTGAATCAAGCAAAGCCCTAGACACTTTGCCATTAACCATCACAGTACACCAATGGGAATCATTATTAACAGAGCTGTTGCTATTAGACAATAGTGAATGTGCAACATTACAGTCCATAAATTCATCTTTATCACAGTCTCTAGCAATATGCCCAACCTCATTACATTTAAAACATCTTACAGGTTGGTTATATTTAAATGTTTCCTTAACTCCTGGGGAAATGTCTCTGGTGTTTTGCCTATACACCTGCTGCTCTCTTATCCACTTTATCCCCTGAACAGTCTTACCAGTTCTTGTAGAGCTCTGGGACTTGGGATTGTAGGGCTGATCCATTGAAGATTGTTGCAAAACTTCTCCTGAAGCTATAAATCTTTCGACCAATACAATCAACTGATCCGCTGTTTGAGGATCACCTTGATTAACCCACCGCCGCAGGGAAGTAGGTAATCCACGCTGAAACCGGTCCATCACCAGTAGTTCCACTATTTTGGTAGCCGAATTAACCTCTGGTTGCAGCCACTTCCTGGCAAGGTGTATAAGGTCGAACATCTGGGATCTTGCAGCATTATGAGATGAAAACATCCAGGAATGGAATCTTTGTGCACGGACTGCCGAAGTCACCCCCAGGCATGCAAGGATTTCTGCTTTCAATTTCTCATAGTCACCGGCTTGTGCTGGCTCTAAATCAAAGTAGGCCTTCTGAGGTTCACCACTAAGAAATGGCGCAAGTATACTCGCCCACTCAACTGTCGGCCATTTTTCTCTTTCTGCTGTGCGTTCAAATGCCAAAAGATACGCCTCAACATCATCAGCTGCTGTCATTTTTTGAAGATAATGACTAGCCCTTATTACTCTGGAACCTTAGCTGCCACCAACATATTCAGAGTTCAGTCTTTCTGATATGGCTTGAACCTCTCGTTGCAGAGTCTGTGTAGCACTTTGCTGCTCCTCCCGGGTCTTCCTGAATGTCTCAGCTTGCACAGCAGCCATCTGTTGAATCAACAATTCAGTGTTCTCCTTCTGTGATTTAGCCAGCAGCATAGCACTCTCTGACTGGGCCAAGACCAACTGTTGCAGTGCTGCACTATTTTCAGCAGCTTTTCTGTTAGTCTCCTGCTGTATAGCATTAGAATGGATCAAAGCTTTAATGACTTCCTCCATGTTGCTTGCAGATTATTATGCCCACAGACATACAACGTGGTTGCCTGGATTCTCCACCAAGTGTGACAGGAACACTTTTAACCACGGTCTTCTAGGGCACAAATGCAGCACAGGACAATCCACTGTAGTTTAAAAAACTTTATTTTTCACAGCAATAACAAACAGGCAGTTTATTTCCAAAAGAGGGAAATCCTTCCTCTGCAGCAAAGTTAAGTGCTTTTAAATGTGTCCCAGCACTTCACAGCATTCCACAAGTGCTTTGTAAAAATAATGTCCTTTTATAGTTCACAGGAACAAAAGTCTTTTACACAGTGTAACAAACACACACACCAGCTTCTGTAGCTGTATATCTCTCTCTCAAGGCCTAAGTGAGGCTGCTATTTAAACCCTCACAACTTATAATTAGCCACACCTGTGATTAGCTGCTGGACAGCTTCACAGCTGTCTGGGATAATGGCCCACCCTCTCTCCAATTATCCCAAACCCCAGGGACCCAGAACACAGTTTATCAACTGCATAATCAAATACACACTCTTTCTCCCTGGGGTTTTAACTGAAAGGAGAAATAGCATGTACAATGCTTGGTCTTAAATATCTTCCATTTATAACCAGGCCTTGCTTTCTGTCACAATATATATATATATATATATATATATATATATATATATATATATATATATATATATATATATATATATATATATATATATGCACATAAACTTTAAGAAAATATTCGGAACATGAAAATTAATGTACCATGGGAAAGATAGGGAATCAAGCACTCTTTTAATACTAAAATGGAAATATATTACATACAATATGGGTAGTAAATCTCTGACCAATATAATCATGAAAAAAATGCAATTTATTAAGCACAAAATATAGGAAATCAAAAGTTATACAATTAACTATTCATATACAGTTAATTGTATAACTTTTGATTTCCTATATTTTGTGCTTAATAAATTGCATTTTTTTATGATTATATTGGTCAGAGATTTACTATCCATATTGTATGTAATATATTTCCATTTTAGTATTAAAAGAGTGCTTGATTCCCTATCTTTCCCATGGTATATTAATTTCCATGTTCCAAATCTTTTCTTAAAGTTTATGTGCATATACAATTTTTATAGGGTCTGCACCACCAAACTAGGTTAGTTTGTATACTGTTAATGATGCCAATATTAATAACTTGATATTGGTTTTGATACACATTTATATTACCATTTGCCCTGAGTCCCCCTTGGTTTTATATATATATATATATATATATATATATATATATATATATATATATATATATATATATATATATATATATATATATATATGTATAACTTCGTATAAAGCCCTCACTGGACTTTGGTCATCTTAAGCTATTTTTTTATTAATGCGACATTTCGGGATACAAACAATCCCTTCTTCTGACAATCAAACAGTGCAAAGGACAAACATTTATAAGCCTATTGAACCCACCCCCAAAATACAACCAATTAAATCAGGTCGTGTACAAAACCTCAAGATGTTGTGTGCAAAATATGTCAAAACTTCCTTATATAAAAGTTACATTGAGATCCGTATCAGGATCCATCTCACTTTGTATTATGTTTATGTTTATTATATGGTGAGCTACTGAGCTTTATTCCTAATACTGTAAGTTTATTTTAAACAATACTGCTCTATGTTGTATTTCTTCTTTTTTCACAGGGATTGGATTTTTTCTTATATGGAGTTTATTGCAAATATATACACATTTTTTTGATACCCAGCGATCACTTTTTGATTGACCTTCGGATTGTTATTATATTTTTATATATTTTTCATTTTTGGTGTAGTTTTGAACTTTGATTTTTTGTTTTTGTTTTTGTTTTCAATATTGGAATCTTCTCACTATTGGATCTCTTTTCACTTATTGGCATCATCCATTTGGATCAACTTATACTTTTTGGATTGTTATTTGGATCACAAGGATTTTTTTACTAATTGACTTATATTATATATTTTTTTCACTGGACATTTTATATATATATATATATATATATATATATATTTTTTTTTTTTTTTATTATTTTTTTTTCCCCTGGACTTTTAATACTTTCATTATTTGGTTTATATCCACATATGTTTCTTTTACTCAATATTTTTTGTTTATAACACAATCTTAACTATCACTTGTTATTGCACACATTACTAATTCTTCATCTTGTTTATGTGCCCTGGCCCCCCAGGGGCTTATACACGTGTATTTTCCTGAACGTACTGTTCAATTGTTTTTATTCTCTTATATTATTTACAATTTTGTACCATTTTTTACCATTGCTACTATTATATTTTTGTACCATTTTTTATCATTGCAACTGTTATATTGTTTTTATTAAGTACTATGGATCCATGTGCTTTTATGCTTTTTTAACATATGTTATTGAATGATCATCTGATATTATATGTGATATTAAATTTGTGATCATCTGTTACAATATGTGATATTAAATTTGTGAAATCTAAGGATTCTAAATTTGTAAATTCTAAGGCCTAGATGTAGAGTTTGGCGGTAGCTGTCAAAACCAGCGTTAGAGGGTCCTAACGCTAATTTTTACTGCCCGCTGGTATTTGGAGTCAGTCAGGAAAGGGTCTAACGCTCACTTTGCAGCCGCGACTTTTACATACCGCAGATCCCCCTACGCCATTTGCATATCCTATCTTTTCAATGGGATCTTTCTAACGCTGGTATTTAGAGTCGTGGCTGAAGTGAGCGTTAGAAATCTAACGGCAAAACTCCAGCCGCAGAAAAAAGTCAGGAGTTAAGAGCTTTCTGGGCTAATGCCGGTTTATAAAGCTCTTAACTACTGTGCTCTAAAGTACACTAACACCCATAAACTACCTATGTACCCCTAAACCGAGGCCCCCCCACATCGCCGCCACTCTATTAAAATTTTTTAACCCCTAATCTGCCGCTCCGTACACCGCCGCAACCTACATTATCCCTATGTACCCCTAATCTGCTGCCCCTAACATCGCCGACACTTACATAATATTTATTAACCCCTAATCTGCCGCCCCGCTATCGCTGACACCTGCATATTTTTTTTAACCCCTAATCTGCCGCTCCGTACACCTCCGCAACCTACATTATACCTATGTACCCCTAATCTGCTGCCCCTAACACAGCCGACCCCTATATTATATTTATTAACCCCTAATCTGCCGCCCCCAACGTCGCCTCCACCTACCTACAATTATTAACCCCTAATCTGCCGGCCGAACCACACCGCTACTATAATAAATGTATTAACCCCTAAAGCTAAGTCTAACCCTAACACTAACACCCCCCTAAGTTAAATATAATTTAAATCTAACGAAATAAATTAACTCTTATTAAATAAATTATTCCTATTTAAAGCTAAATACTTACCTGTAAAATAAACCCTAATATAGCTACAATATAAATAATAATTACCTAGTTAAAATAATTACAAAATTACCTGTAAAATAAATCCTAACCTAAGTTACAATTAAACCTAACACTACACTATCAATAAATTAATTAAATACAATACCTACAAATAACTACAATTAAATATACTAACTAAAGTACAAAAAATAAAAAAGAACTAAGTTACAAAAAATAAAAAAATATTTACAAACATTAGAAAAATATTACAACAATTTTAAACTAATTACACCTACTCTAAGCCCCCTAATAAAATAACAAAGACCCCCAAAATAAAAAAATGCCCTACCCTATTCTAAATTAAAAAAAGTTCAAAGCTCTTTTACCTTACCAGCCCTGATAAGGGCCATTTTTTGCGGGGCATGTAATTAGTTTAAAATTGTTGTAATATTTTTCTAATATTTGTAAATATTTTTTTATTTTTTGTAACTTAGTTCTTTTTTATTTTTTGTACTTTAGTTAGTTTATTTAATTGTAGTTATTTGTAGGTATTTTATTTAATTAATTTATTGATAGTGTAGTGTTAGGTTTAATTGTAACTTAGGTTAGGATTTATTTTACAGGTAATTTTGTAATTATTTTAACTATTTTAGCTATTAAATAGTTAATAACTATTTAATAGCTATTGTACCTGGTTAAAATAAATACAAAGTTGCCTGTAAAATAAATATTAATCCTAAAATTGCTACAATATAATTATAATTTATATTGTAGCTATATTAGGGTTTATTTTACAGGTAAGTATTTAGCTTTAAATAGGAATAATTTATTTAATAAGAGTTAATTTATTTAGTTAGATTTAAATTATATTTAACTTAGGGGGGTGTTAGTGTTAGGGTTAGACTTAGCTTTAGGGGTTAATCCATTTATTAGAGTAGCGGCGAGATCCAGTCAGCAGATTAGGGGTTAATTATTGTAGGTAGCTGGCAGCGACGTTGTGGGGGGCAGATTAGGGGTTAATAAATATAATATAGTGGTCGGCGGTGTTAGGGGCAGCAGATTTGGGGTACATAGGGATAACGTAGGTTGCAGCGGTGTACGGAGCGGCAGATTAGGGGTTAATTGTGTAATACAGGGGTCAGCGATAGTGGCAGCGGCAGAATAGGAGTTAATAAGTGTAAGGTTAGGGGTGTTTAGACTCGGGGTACATGTTAGGGTGTTAGGTGCAGACTTAGGACGTGTTTCCCCATAGGAAACAATGGGGCTGCGTTAGGAGCTGAACGCTGCTTTTTTGCAGGTGTTAGGTTTTTTTTCAGCTCAAACTGTCCCATTGTTTCCTATGGGGGAATCGTGCACGAGCACGTTTTTGAAGCTGGCCGCGTCCGTAAGCACCGCTGGTCTCGAGAGTTGAAGTTGCGGTAAATATGCTCTACGCTCCCTTTTTTGGAGCCTAACGCAGCCCTTCTGTGAACTCTAAATACCAGCGGTATTTAAAAGGTGCGGGGGGAAAAAAGCATGCGTAGCTAACGCACCCCTTTGGCCGCAGAACTCTAAATCTAGCCGTAAGTATTTTTAGTCAGTACTCCTAATTGGACTTGGCCTTCTTTAGGCGCTCCTAACACATCCTACATATTCACTTTGTATTATGTGCAAGATACTACATCAAATCTCCTTCTATCATGAGCTCAATGTCCCCAAGGCAAATACAGCGGATTGGCCGACCTGCTAACATTCATGAAACTCAGCTTGGTCACAATGTACACTACAATTATTTACAAATATTTACAAATCACTGTGACCTCATTGGTCTACTCATCAGGCTACACGCCTGGTTATCAAGCTCACCACTCTCATAGGTGAAAAAGGAGTTGTGCGTGTGTCCCCGCCTAATGAAAACAATCTCCGCTGTCAACATTACCATGAGAACGTTACGCTCACTGAGTGATGTCCTAGCTCATATTCATCAAACTGATAGGTTAGCGGGGTGTCATGAGCCGCCCAACTGGGTGTTAACTTTTAGATTTAAATAAACACATTGTAGTAAATTCCGCAGCACTATCTCTTTACAATTCAGCAATGTATATCATCAGCTGTGTATCTATCTGGGACAAATAAGACTATAGCTGCGCAGCTTGGATATTACTGTGGCGATCGGCTCTCTGATATCATAACTCTTGGCAGCAATCAAAATTCACCCTGTGTTATCAGCGCTAATCATAAGATAAGCAGCGGAAAAAAAGCAGAAAAAATATATCTATTCCATTGATCACATATCACACCTAGTGTCAACTGCCACCCAGTGTAACAATCCAATGAAAAATCAAACATCGAAATCATATCCGCAAAAAAACGTTTTTGTCTCTGTGAGAAGTTTCACTCTACATCTACAAATCACCAAGAGAGGAGACTGATTTATGATTACAGGACTAGCTAGTAGGCGGCCCGTCTTTCCCTATTTTATTTATATATGTACTTCTCAAAACCTCCGTTACATAACCATCATATATGTCTATCATAAATCAATAAGCCCTACCCAATCCAGCACTTATACCATTGGAGAAGCACCAAGGTCATGATGTGCTATCAATAATCAGTGTGCTATAAATAATAAAGTAGTTTAAACCCTAAGTGAATAAAGAAATAAGGAAAAAAAGAAAAATGATTAAAAACACCCAGCAGTATGGACTGCAGAGTGAACAGAATACACTTATAATCACATGTAAACTGTCTTTGTCTGGATGTAATCTATGTAATTATAAATCTACTAATCTTCCTAAGCAGATAAAACTAAATACTACCATTTAGATTTTACCTATGTCAACTTGAGTTCACATTTAGTGAGTCTAAAAAGAAAAGAAAAGAACAGAAGGAAATGAGATACTATGTTGATCTTATAGTACATGGATCTTAAACTCTCATTATTATACTGAGTCAAAGTAGACTCTTAGGATGGTAGGATCATGGACTCTTCATAAAAAGCATTGCCATCCTGTCCTTTTGGAGTCAAAGTCTGATGACAAAACGTACTTGGCTCTTAAAAGTGATCCAACTGTCGTCTTCAAGAAAGAAAGTGACAAACATCTAAAGGAGTGCAGAGATGATTTTGACATATGATCTTGGTTTTCTGACTCGTGAGATCCCAGTAGTTCTGATACTATATACACTACCGAAAATCCTCAAAGACCCTTGCAAACCACCAGGAAGACTGATAGTATCGACTAGGGGGTCACTGCTCCAACCATTGGCACAATTTGGGGATTTTTTCTTACAACCATGTGTCAAACACATGCGCTCATATTAACAGAACTCCTCAAGTTTCATCAAACAAATTACACAATTGACTGGGGTCTGTGACATGGATTTGCTGGTTACTCTGGATGTATCCAGCTTATATACAGTTATCCCATAGCAATTGGGTATTTAAGCAGTTGCAAAATGTCTCAGATGGATTCCCTACGTGGGTCCGATGGAAGAAATCCTAATTGGTCTGCTGGCAATATGTCTAACCAAAAACGACTTCCGCTTTGAGAAGACCATTTACTTACAGATCTCAGGTACAGCGATGGGGTCAAATGTAGCCCCATCAATGGCAAATCTATTCATGAAGATATAAGATGAATCAAATTAAAGTGTTTGAGCAACAACACATCAGCTTTTATTGTCGATATATAGACACTTTATTTCTAGTTTGGAAGGGTGACAAGGAATTTCTGAAATAATTGGGTTGACTCCTTAAACAAAATACAAAGCAGGTTTCAACATATAAGCCACAAAGAGACCATAGACTACCTGGATATAAGAGTCTTCAAGCATGAAAATAAACTGGGCACAACCCTGTTTAGAAAAAATACCGATATGAATTTAATTTTACATGCCAAGAGTTTCCACCAACCATCACTAATTCACAACATTCCCAAAGCCCAATCCCAGCAGGTCATTAGAAACAATACCAACAGTGAAAGACGCTACGACTACTGGATGAGATGACACACGGATTCATACAGCAGGGCTATCAGAGGAATAAACACACTTCTTAAGTGTATTCTGTTCAATCTCAAGTCTGTACTGCTGGGTGTTTTTAATCATTTTTCTTTCTTTCTTTCTTTATTTATTTATTCACTTACGCCTAGATTTAGAGTTCTGTGTTAGCCGTCAAAAGCAGCGTTAAGGGGTCCTAACGCTGATTTTGGCCACCCGCTGGTATTTAGAGTTGGCCAGGTAAAGGTGTACCGCTCACTTTGAAGCCGCGACTTTTCCATACCGCAGATCCCCTTATGCCAATTGCGTATCCTATATTTTCAATGGGATCTTCCTAATGCCAGTATTTAGAGTCTTGGCTGAAGTGAGCGTTACACCTCTATCGACAAGACTCCTACCGCCCATGGAAAGGCTGTAGTTAAGAGCTTTATGGGCTAATGCCGGTATATAAAGCTCTTAACTACAGTGCTCTAAAGTACACTAACACCCATAAACTACCTATGTACCCCTAAACCGAGGTCCCCCCACATCGGCGTCACTATAATAAATATTTTTAACCCCTAATCTGCCGACCGCGCATCGCCGCCACCTACATTATCCCTATGAACTCCTAATCTGCTGCCCCTAACATCGCCGACACCTACATAATATTTATTAACCCCTAATCTGCCCCCCAACGTTGCCGCTACATTACCTACACTTATTAACCCCTAATCTGCCGACCGGACCTCGCCGCCACTATAATAAATGTATTAACCCCTAAACCGCCGCACTCCCGCCTCGCAAACGCTAGAATAAATTGTATTAACCCCTAATCTGCCCCCCCCCAACGTCACCGCCACCTAACTTCAAGTATTAACCCCTAATCTGCCGACCGGACCTCGCTGCTACTATAATAAATGTATTAACCCCTAAAGCTAAGTCTAACCCTAACACCCCCAATCAGATTGAGCTTGCATTCTATTGGCTGTTCCGATCAGCCAATAGAATGCAAGCTCAATCTGATTGGCTGATTGGAGCAGCCAATTGGATTGAACTTGAATCTGATTGGCTGATTCAATCAGCCAATCAGATTTTTCCTACCTTAATTCCGATTGGCTGATAGAATTCTATCAGCCAATCGGAATTCGAGGGACGCCATCTTGGATGACATCATTTAAAGGAACCTTTATTCGTCGGTTGAAGAGGATAGATCCGCGTCGGCTGGGAAGAAGATGGCTCCGCTCCGGATGGATGAAAATAGAAGATGCCGCTTGGATGAAGATGTCTGTCGGTCCAGATGTCCTCTTCTGCCCGGATAGGATGAAGACTTCTGCCGGTCTGGATGTCCTCTTCTGCCCCATCGGATGAAGACTTCGGCCCGGCTGGGTGAAGACGACTCAAGGTAGGGAGATCTTCAGGGGGGTAGTGTTAGGTTTATTTAAGGGGGGTTTGGGTGGGTTAGAGTAGGGGTATGTGAGTGGTGGGTTTTAATGTTTTGGGGGGTTGTATTTTTTTTTACAGGCAAAAGAGCTGATTTCTTTGGGGCATGCCCCGCAAAAAGCCATTTCAAGGGCTGGTAAAAGAGCTGATAAATTGGTAATGTAGAATAGGGTAGGGACTTTTATTATTTTTTTTTATTTTTTTTTATTAGGGGGCTTAGATTAGGTGTAATTAGTTTAAAATTCTTGTAATCTTTTTTATTTTCTGTAATTTAGTGGGTTTTTTTTTGTAATTTCGTTTAGTTTATTTAATTGTATTTCATTGTAGGTATTGGTAGTTAATTGATTTAATTAATTTAATGATAGTGTAGTGTTAGGTTTAATTGTAACTCAGGTTAGGATTTATTTTACAGGTAATTTTGTAATTATTTTAACTAGGTAGCTATTAAATAGTTATTAACTATTTAATAGCTATTGTACCTAGTTAAAATAAATACAAAGTTGCCTGTAAAATAAATATAAATCCTAAAATAGCTACAATATAATTATTCGTTATATTGTAGCTATATTAGGGTTTATTTTACAGGTAAGTATTTAGTTTTAAATAGGAATACTTTAGTTAATAAGAGTTCATTTATTTTGTTAGATTAAAATTATATTTAACTTAGGGGGGGTGTTAGGGTTAGGGTTAGACTTAGCTTTAGGGGTTAATACATTTATTATAGTAGCGGCGAGGTCTGGTCGGCAGATTAGGGGTTAATACTTGAAGTTAGGTGGCGGCGATGTTGGGGGGGGGCAGATTAGGGGTTAATAAATATTATGTAGGTGTTGGCGATGTTGGGGGCAGCAGATTAGGGGTTCATAGGGATAATGTAGGTTCCAGCGGTGTCTGGAGCGGAAGATTAGGGGTTAATAATAAAATGCAGGTGTCAGCGATAGCGGGGCGGCAGATTAGGGGTTAATAAGTGTAAGGTTAGGGGTGTTTAGACTCGGGGTACATGTTAGGGTGTTAGGTGCAGACTTAGAAAGTGTTTCCCTATAGGAAACAATGGGGCTGCGTTGGGAGCTTAACGCTGCTTTTTTGCTGGTGTTAGGTTTTTTTTCATCCTAAACTGCCCTATTGTTTCCTATGGGAGAATCACGCACGAGCACGTTTTTCCATCTTACCGCTACTGTAAGCAACGCTGGTATTGAGGGTTGAAGTGGCGGTAAATTCGGCTCAATGCACCCTTTTTGGAGCCTAACGCAGCCCCTCAGACAACTCTAAATACCAGCGTTGTTTGGAAGCAAAACTCTAAATCTAGCCGTTAGGGTTTACAGTGCTTTATGATTCATAGAACACTGATTATTGATAGCACATCATGAGCTCGGTGCTTCTCTAATGGTATAAGTGCTGAATTGGTTAGGGGTTATTGATTTATGATATACATATAATATGGTTATGTAATGGAAGTTTTGAGATGTACCTATATAAATACAATAGGATAATATGGACCACCTACTGGATAGTCCTGTAATCATAAATCAGTCTCCTCTATTGGTGATTTGTAGATGTAGAGTGAAATTTCTCACAAAGACAAAAAAGTTTTTTGCGGATATGATTTTGATGTCTAATTTTTTTATTGGATTGGTACACTGGGTGGCAGTTGGAACTAGGGGGTTCATGTATCATATATCAGATGGACCTACATCGCTAAATGCAGACAGCATACACTGTCAGCATTTAACATTGCACAATCATTTCTGGTGAACAGCTTGTGCAATGCCACCCCTGCACATTCGCAGCCAATTGGCCTCTAGTAGGGGGTGTTAATCATCCCGATCGTATCCGGATCTAAAACTACAGGTGTAGATTGCAACATCGGCTGCTTGATAAATCTACCCCTAGGTGTGATATGTGATTTTTTTTTGCTCTTTTTCTGCTGCTTAGGTTAAGATTAGCGGCAATGACACAGGGTGTATTTTGATCGCTGCCAAGAGTTATGATATCAGAGAGACGATCGCCACAGTAATATGCAAGCTGAACAGCTATAGTCCCAGATAAACAGCTGATGACATATATTGCAAGCATATATCTATATATGTTAAACTAGAACTATCCCTAGGGCAGCAATACATATTACATATTTTAATAAGGTGGAAAATATAATTATATAAAAAAAAATTGTAGTTAAAAAATATGTATTATAAATAAGTGTAACTTTGTTTTTGTTTCTCTTTAAAGCAGTGGCGTCACAAGGGGATGCGGACCGCACCTGGGTGACATCCTCCAAGGTATGACACCATCAGCCAGAATGCATAGATTTATTAGAGGGAGCAACAGTTGTGAAAAGCCCTGGAGTTTTGCCACGAGTGTGGAAGTTGTAAACGCACTTAATTTTTGTGAAAATCCCCCAGTTTCAAGAGGAACCTGCAGGTGCAGCATCAGAAATGTTAACGCTGCATGTAGGGGGTTCCCATTCAAATCCCAGCATCACTGTCCTGCCCAGGTCCCAGCTCCCCCACCACTCTGCTCAGACTTCCGGGTAGACAGAGCAGGCACCTTTTATCCTGTGTGCACTGGTTCCCTACATCCCCAGCATGGCCAGTCTGGAGGAGACCAGGCAGATGCAGCTTCTGGAGAGCCTGAAGGATAAGGTAAGAGTCCAGAAGCCGGCTGTGCTGAGACAGGGAGCAGCTCTAGGCATGAGCATTATAATTAATGCAGTTTATATATTTTGTATGTGTGTGTGTCTGAGTATTTTTGTGTGTGTGTATGTGTGTGTCTGATTGTTTTTGTGGGGGTATCTGAGTGTTTATGTGTGTGTGTGTCTGAGTGTTTTTGTGTGTGTGTCTCTGAGTGTTTGTGTGTGTGTTTCTGAGTGTTTGTGTGTCTAAGTGTTTTTGTGTGTGTGTGTGTCTGAGTGTTTTTGTGTGCATGTGTGTCTGAGTGTGTTTCTGTGTGTTTCTGAGTGTTTGTGTGTGTTTGTGTCTGTGTTTTTGTTTGAGTGTCTGTGTGTGCATCTGAGTGTGTTTTAATGTGTGTCTGAGTGTGTGTGAGTTTCTGAGTATTTTTGTTTGTGTGTTTGCGTCTAAGTGTTTTTGTATGTGTGTTTTAGACTTGTGCATGGCGGAAAAATTCGGTTTGGTTTGGATCGATTCGGATGTTTTCGGATTTCGGTTCGGATCGATTCCAATTCGGAAAAAAGCGAATGCAATCGTTTCTGATTCGTTTCGGATTCATTCGGATTCGAATAAATTTGTCTGGATTCGGTTTGGTTCGATTTGGAAATTCGGAATTTTGGTATGTATTAGGTGGGATGTGCTGTGTATTAGACTAGTATTATGTACTGTATATTAGGTGTAACCCATAGCAGAGTGATATAACCTAATATACTGTACAATAGTGTAATCCATGGCCATCCGAATCTACCGAATAAATCCGAACTAATTCAGATTTATTCGGTAGATTCAGTACTACTGTAATTCGGAAATCTGAATCGATCCGAATCTCCGAATTTAACAAATTCGTCCGAATTTCGATTTGTTCCGAATCGAAATGCACATGTCTAGTGTGTTTGTGTCTGTGTGGGTTTGTGTGTGTCTGAGTGTTTCTGTGTGTGTTTCCATGTATGTGTGTGTGTCGTGTGTGTGTCCTGTGTGTGCCACCTGAGCCACAAAAAAAAATCCCACCTAATTTGTTTTCAAAATTACACATAAAAATTACACATAAAAATCCCAGCAAAACCAAAAAAAGTCCTCCCAAAAATGTACACCTAAAATAAGTCCCTTAAAAAAAATATATAACCCTCAACCCAAAAAACAAACCCCCATAAGGAAAACCTAAAAAGCCCCAAAATATCTACACTTAAAAACATTACTGGGGGGTGGGGTGACACCATGACTTACCGTACCGGGTTACACCAACCCTAGTGACACCATTGCTTTAGAGGTGATCACAAGTATAGAGCGCAGATGTTAAATGTAAATTTTATAGTTTAAGGTCGGGTTACCATAGCAACTAATTCATTTTCAAGGAATTCGACGTCGGATGGAAGCTTTAACACAACCTTAACTTACAGCTACATGAAAAGAGCAACTGCACGCAATGCACAAAATATTTCAATGGAAACCTAGTACTAAAATGAAGCCGTAAACTACTTTTAGCTGCCGGCAACTTCGGTAGCTTACGGCTCCATTTTTAACAAATCAATGGAAGCGAGCCCTTGCTGAGAACTAGATTATATAGAGAAGTTTCTTAGAGAAGAAGAGGCACTCACAGGGCTTGAATATTCAACAAATCTTCTGTTTATTAATTATTAACTTTATTAGGTCTGGTCAACATTTCGGTCTTACACAAACTCCTTTTTCAAGACCATTATTCCATAATCTTCTATGCCTCTTCTTCTCTAAGAAACTTAAAATTATGTATGTATATACAGGTAGAAAACACTTTATCCAAACTGCTTGGGAACGTAAAAGGTTTGGAGATTTAGGAATATTTGTATCTTTAAAATGGGACAGTTTGGAGAGGGAATGGGACCAAGTGTACACAACAATTTCTTATGTTTTAGGCAATATTTACATTTCATAATACAGCTGATACATGCAACCTAAAGGTAGTTTTATATCATTTTTAATACTTCATTGCTGGTGCAATGTTAAATGCCGAGAGCGTAGGCTGTCGGCATTTATCGATGTGCAGCGGACATGATCCGCTATATTGGATCATGTCCGTTCGCACCATCATAAATAGGCCCCATATACCATTAAAAATAAACCTAATGAGAAGGATGAACCTGATGCGCTGCTATCAATTTATTAATGTTCAGCAGTTGGTTTCATTTTTTAGTTAGCAGATTTGTGACCGCATTTAACCCATGTTCCATTAAATACGATGAAGGAAATGCAATAAAAATGTTTTGTACTATAGTCCACAATCCACGATAAAGTGTAGGTGTCTGCTTATGCAGCCAGAATGGCTGGTAGACATTTTTTAATTTAAATTTAAATTCCTCATATGTTGTTAATTCTATCAGTTCTTCCTGTAATTTTGGATATTATTCTGCGATTGTACTTGAAAAGGGGTCCACATTCATTTTAAGAATATCTTCAAATCGTTGACTAAAGTCAGAATGAAGAGCCTACAAGTGCTGACAATAGGTAAGCAAGTCTTCATCATGTTATTCTACTGTTGATAAATTGGGAAACTAGCTTAATTCTCCTTGTCCTAAATTTTATTTGTACAGAAGAAGTTTTTCCACAAACGCAGAAATAACAGTTTTTGTTTTGATTAAATTAAGCTCATCGCCTTGGAGTTGTAGATTTGTTTAATTAAATTTGTTATACAAGTCTATTAAATAAGCTATGTCATTTTTGGAATCAATCAAGTTGACTCGTAATGCACCATCTTTGTTTTCTAGGAACTCTAGCACTGGCCGAAACAGTTTATAAAACCAATCTAAACAGGCACCTTTTGATTGCTTTAATAACAATGTAATGATCTATGTAGGCGTTCACTCTGATTTTTGGCAACTAAATGTTGGCGATGAATGACACAGTGTACAACTAATACATTCGGCACAACTTTTTTAAATATGCAAGAAACACCCTGTAGCACCCTATCATTGCTGGAGCACCATCAGTAGCAACTGACATTTTGAAATGGCTACCTTGCATTCAACTTCAGTGTACGGCGGCAACGACCATATGAAGAGTATGTTCCACGCAGGATGTCTTCGGCTTCCAGGATGGCACCGCTCCGCACTGCCGGGATGAAGATAGAAGACGCCCCCGGGATGGATGAAGACCTCGACGTCTGGATGAAGACCTCGCCACCTGGATGGAGATGGATGTCCGGACTTCAGAAACCGTGAGTAGATCTTCTGGGGTGACAGGGTTTTTTCCCTGTTGTGTTTGCCATGTGCTGCTGGCAGCCATTTTACTCACCTCTCTTCCTGACTATGGTGCATTGTGGGGGGATGCTGCTCATTTACTGCACTTCCTTTTATGGCCAGACTGGTGTGCATCATCCATGTGAGACAGGATGCAGTCTCAGAATTGTGATGTGATCACTTATTATTTAAAGGGCCTCTGTTCAGTATGCTTTGCCTTTGCGTTGTCTCAGACCTGTTAGTGAGAGTTCCTGTGTATTACCTGGCTGCCTGAAGTCCTTCCTGGTTCCTGATCCCTGGCTTGTTCCTGACTCTGCTGTTTTCCTTGTTCCTGATTCTGGCTCGTCTGACTATTCGCTTTGGCTCCTGACTCGGCTCGTCTGACTACCAGCTCTGGTTTTGACTCCTGGCTTGTTATTTGACTTGTGGACTTTTTTTTATTATTTTTTGCTATTAATAAAGGTGTGAATATTTTTGCACTTCTCGTCTCAGTCTGATTCCTGGCATACTGACAGGAATATTTTGGGGTGTTTTTTTTTTTAGATAAGGGCTTTGGACTTTGGGCTTTGAAAAAGAGCTAAATGCCCTTTTAAGGGCAATGCCCATAAAAATGCCCCTTAAGGGGCAATGGGTAGCTTAGTTTTTTTTAGAGTTAGGTCTTTTTTAGGAGGGGGGGTTGGTTGGGTGGTGGGTTTTACTGTTGGGGGGGAATTTATATTTTTTACAGGTAAAAGAACTGATTTCTTTATGGCAATGCCCTACATACAAAAGGCCCTTTAAAGGGCTATTGGTAGTTTATTGTAGGCTAGGGGGTGTTTTTATTTAGGGGGTCTTTTTTTATTTTTATAGGGCTATTAGATTAGGTGTAATTGTTTTTATTTTTGATAATTTAGTTTATTTTTTTATTTTATTTTTGTAATCTTAGTGTTTTTTATTTTTCGTGATTAGTGTTAATTATTTTTGGTAAACTTAAATTTTTTTACTTTTTTCGTAGGATTTGTTTTTTTTTTTAATTGTAATTTAGATTTTTTTTCTTAGTGTTAGGTTTTTCTTAAATTTGTAATTTAGATATTTTAATTGGTAGTATTTTTTATTTTATTAGATTAGTTATGTTAGGTTAATTTATCGTTTAATGTTAGGTTTATATTTATTTCACAGGTAAGTTTTTATTTATTTAAATAGAGCTTTATTGTAATTTTAATTTAAAGTTAGAGGGGTGTTAGGTTTAGGGGTTAATAGTTTAATTTAGTGTTTTGCGATGTGGGGGCCCGGTGGTTTAGGGGTTAATAGGTTTATTTAGTGGTGGAGATGTGGGAGGCCAGAGGTTTAGAGGTTAATAACTTTATTTAGTGGCAGCGATGTCAGGCAGCGGCGGAATAGGGGTTAATAACTTTATTATAGTGGTGGCGATGTCGGGGTGGGGGGGAATAGGGGTTAATATATTTAAATAGTGTTGGCGATGTGGGTGGGCGGCAGATTAGGGGTAATAACTTTATTGAATATTCGCAATGTGGGTGGGCGGCAGATTAGGGGTTAATAGGTTTAATATAGTGTTTGCCAAGCGGGAGGGGCGGTTTAGGGGTTAATAGGTCATTTATGGGTGTTAGTGTACTTTGTAACAGTTTAGTTATGAGTTTTGTGAAACATTTTTGTTACACAAAATCCATAACTAGATATGTGCATGGCGAAAAAATTTAGTTCAGTTTGATTAAGATTTTTTTGAATTTCGGTTCGGAGCGATTAGAATTCAGAAAAATTTGAATCAATTCGGTTCGGATTAATTTCGGATTCATTCGGATTCGAATAAATTTGGCTCGATTCGGTTTGGAAATTCGGAATTCGGTGGGATGTGCTGTGTATTGGACTAGTATTATGTACTGTATATTAGGTGTAACCCATAGCAGAGTGATAATAACCTAATGTACTGTACAATACTAGTGTAATCCATGGCCATCCAAATCTACTGAATAAATCCGAATAAATCCGAACTAATTCGGATTTATTCAGTAAATTCGGCACTATTTTAATTCGGAAATCCGAATCGATCCGAATCCCGAATTTTACGAATTCAGCCGAATTTCTGTATTGATCCGAAACAAATTGCACATGTCTATCCATAACTACTGCTCTCAGATGGCGGTATGGCTAATGTTGGTATTGGCTGTAACACAAGCTTTTTAGCCGGACCGCACAACCTGTAATATTGGCGCTATGGAAATCCCAGGCAAAAACATATTTTTTTTTAGTTTGAAATTGACGCTGCGTTACAGGCTAAAATGCTTGCGCTATAGCTATACTGACACAACTTCCAATAGCGGTGTTACTGCTTTTATCCTGAAATTGCCATTTTTTCAGCGTTAAAAGTCGCAACGCAAAACTCGTACTCTAGGTGTTTGTAAATAATAGAGAGATGGTGCTTTTCAGTCGATGATCCCCTTAATAAGGTCTCATGGCTCTCTGACTCATGGATCTCAGTAGCCGCTCTACCATGAGAACTTCAGATGGTTCCTGTTTATTTACGTGCCATGTTCTGCCCTTTAGTCTTTACACTGGACCACAGTAGTGATATATGCACACTGGGCACCCTGAGTCAATAAACTAGCCTTAAGGTGATATATATGTCTTCTTATAATCAGATCAACACATGTCTGTATATATTTGTTAATAATAGTGCTATTATTAGTGATCTCATATTTTTTCAAACTATATATATATATATATATATATATATATATATATTCCATACACTAGACAAGAAATCATTTCCTATCATATGTTTCATTTTCCATTTTGATTTCTATTTATTAATATCTGATTAAACAAATATGTCTTTATGGGTCCAAAAGTGACCCTATCTGTTGTACCCTTCTGAGGTTTCCTTTAAGTCAAGGGCATCATTTTGGGGGTCCATGAGAGGCTCTTGCTTTCTATATGGGGATAACATTCCACTAGTTTTTTAACTTTATGTGATGGGTATATATATATATATATATATATATATATATATATATATATATATATATATGTGTTTGCTATATAAATAAATAAAGATGAGGTACTGTATTTTTTTACTTCTTCGTGCAGGCCATTATATATTGAGGCGTGTATACTTGACTTAGCTTTTGTTCCATAGCATATATCCAGTTACCTTATTGTTCAGAACAGTGTATCTTGAGACATATTACTTTCCTTTTTTTATATGCAGAATGATTTATATTGTGGCATTTACATTACTTTCCTTTTATGTAGAATGTTATGTTTTGAGATCAATACACACTATGCTGTATAATTGTAATGTATAGATTGTCTCTACCTGTTCTATAAATACCTCAATACGTTTCGTTAAAAAATTGTTTTTAAATAAAAAAGTGCAATTTCTCTCACCAGAACCAATTTTGTTTGCAATAGTTGTGTTATTAGAATAGCGCCCATTACATCATTGCATTTTATGGGTTTATTTGTAAAATAAACAATCACTATAACTTTAACTTTAATGTTACACAACAGATGAAAAGATGAAACAAGTACAAACATTTTTTCATAATTTTCCTAGACTAAAAACACTTTGACAAACTTAAACTTATTGGATACATGAACTTAATACTCTCAATACATCCACTAAGTATGGTCTTAATATTGACCTCGATCTACAAGCATTCATGTAAGGCTAGTTAGGGAACAATAAGACATTGATCATTTTGGGTGTGTTTATACCCTTAAATATTCAAGACACTGCCCCTTTAAGAATAGATGATTTAGGGGTATTTTACATAGGAATATGTTCCTCTGCTAGTCACATAGGCACCTAATAGGCATATCCATTGAGGAGTTGTTATTTTCATTTGAACATGCCCTTAGAATCTAATATTTATCCATTTTGCGCTAAGATGCTTACGTGCATTTGTAGTACTTACAGATAGTATATAGTTGTTTTATTTTGAGCACTGAGATAACACATACTTTAAAAATAGTAGGGCATAAGGAAAACAGACACATCAGCAAAGGATATATATATATACACACATTTATAATCCCAATTCCAGGGGCAATTTGTTTGCTGATAATAATAAGCCCCACTGAGTAACAATTGACATATCACAGTCGGAGCAATCCGTTTTTTTATGACATTCACTGGTTATCACATTTAGGCATATATTTATCAAGCCGTCAACCGCAAATACGCTGGAATTCCGCAGCGTATTTGTGGCGAGCCTGATTCGCCTTAGTTATCAAACCCTACAAACCGGCAAAAGTAGAAATTTATGACGTAACATACGATTCGCCAGACTCAGTCCAACACAGATCGATGCTTACGTGATTACAGGTGTTCCGAACGCAAGTTCAGCACAATCTGACTACTTTTGGAAGTTATCAAATATCTGCCAGGTACGCTCGGCACTATTCTGGCCCAGCGTACCTGGTTTTCAATCCGCCGGCGCCGCCCTGGCGGCGGATGCCATAGGAATCAATGGGAGTCGGAAAGCAGCGAAAGCTTATGTTCGCTGCTGCCCGATATCCCATTGATTCCTATGGGAACGTTTACACCTAACACCCTAACATGTACACTGAGTCTAAACACCCCTAATCTACCCCCCCCTACACCGCCGCCACCTACATTATACTTATTAACCCCTAAACAGCCACTCCTGGAGCCTGCCGCAACTAAATAAAGTGTTTAACCCCTAAACCGCCGCACCCGGAGCCAACCACCAACATTATACTTATTAACCACTAATCTGCCCCCCTACACCGCTGCCACCTACATTATACTTATTAACCCCTTATCTGCCCCCCTTACACCGCCGCCACCTACATTATACTTATTAACCCCTAATCTGCCCCCCTACACCGCCGCCACTATATTAAATTTATTAACCCCTAATCTGCCCCCCCCCTACACTGCCGCCACTATATTAAATTTATTAACCCCTAAACCTATGTCTAACCCTAACCCTAACACCCCCTAACTTAGATATAATTTAAATAAATCTAAATAAATATTCCTAGCATTAAATAAATTATTCATATTTAAAACTAATACTTACCTATAAAATAAACCCTAAGCTAGCTACAATATAACTAATAGTTACATTGCAGCTATCTTAGGGTTTATTTTTATTTTACAGGCAACTTTGTATTTATTTTAACTAGGTAGAATAGTTCTTAAATAGTTATTAACTATTTAATAACTACCTAGTTAAAATAAATACAAATATACCTGTAAAATAAAACCTAACCTAAGTTACAATTACACCTAACACTACCACTATAATTAAATTAATTCCCTAAATTAACTACAATTAAATAAAATTAAAAAAAAATATCTAAAGTACAAAAACAAATAAACACTAAATTACAGAAAATAATAAAATAATTACAAGATTTTTAAACTAATTACACCTACTCTAATCCCCTTAACAAAATAAAAAAGCCCCCCCCCCCCCAATAAAAAAGCCCTACCCTACACTAAATTACAAATAGCCCTTAAAAGGGCCTTTTACGGGGCATTGCCCCAAAGTAATCAGCTCTTTTACCTGTAAAATAAAAAATTACAACCCCCCCAAACATTAAAACCCACCACCCACACAACCAACCCTTCTCTAAAACCCACCCAATCCCCCCTTAAAAAAAGCTAACATTAACCCCTTGAAGATTACTCTACCTTAAGAAGTCTTCACCCAACCGGGCCGAAGTCCTTCACGAATCCGGCAGAAGTGGTCCTCCAGACGGGCAGAAGTGATCCTCCAGATGGGCAGAAGTCGTCCTCCAGACGGGCAGAAGTCTTTATCAAGGCGGCATCTTCTATCTTCATTAGTGATGTCACGAATAGTTCGCCGGCAAATAGTTCCCAGCAAACATAGCATGTTCGCAGCGGACGGCGAACATATGCGATGTTCGATCTGCCCCCTATTCATCATCATTGAGTAAACTTTGACCCTGTACCTCACAGTCAGAAGACACATTACAGCCAATCAGCAGCAGACCCTCCCTCCCAGACCCTCCCACCTCCTGGACAGCATCCATTTTAGATTCATTCGGAAGCTGCATTCTTCGTGAGAGGAGGGACAGTGTAGCTGCTGCTGATTTAATAGGGAAATCGATAGCTAGGCTAGTGTATTCAGTGTCCACTACAGTCCTGAAGGACTCATCTGATCTCTGCTGTAAGGACAGCACCCCAAAAAGCCCTTTTTAGGGCTAGAGCATCAGTCTGCTTTTTTTTTTTTTTCCTGTGTAATCTAATTGCAGTTGTCTGCCTGCCAGCGTGTGTGTCAGGCTCACAGCGTATACTGTGCCCACTTGCCCAGTGCCACCACTCATATCTGGTGTAACAGTAGTGTACATTTATAAAAAACAACACTTTTTTGACTGTGAAATAATAGCAGACAGCTGCCAGTACGCAAGATGGCCGCCAATAAGGCAGATGGGGAGGGTTAGAAAGCTGTTTTAGGGGGAGGGGGGATCAGGGAGGTTGGGGGCTAAGGGGGGATGCTACCACCACAGCATATGTAAATATGCTAAAAAAAATTAAAAACATTTTAAAAACCTTTTATTTTAGTACTGGCAGACTTTCTGCCAGTACTTAAAGGGACATTATACACTCATTTTTTCTTTGCATAAATGTTTTGTAGATAATCTATTTATATAGCCCATAAAGGTTTTTTTTTAAATTAATGTATAGTTTTGCTTATTTTTAAATGACATTGCTCTGATTTTCAGACTCTTAACCAAGCCCCAAAGTTTTATGTGAATACGCTCGACTACCTACTCCATCTTGCTCCTGTTTGTGTAAAGGGTCTTTTCATATGCAAAAGAAGGGGGAGGGGGGGAGTGTCTTATTTGCCACTTGCAGTGGGCTTTCCAGCTACCTTTTCAACAGAGCCAAACTGACAGCTTCTAAGTAAGTTTTTAAACAGTTTTATACTGGATTTTTATATCAGTATCTGTGCATATTATTCTTTATAGTAGTGTCTATTACATGCAGTTATATGAAAATGAGTGTATACTGTCCCTTTAAGATGGCAGGGACAATTGTGGGGTGGGGGAGGGAGCTGTTTGGGAGGGATCAGGGGGTCTGATGTGTCAGGTGGGAGGCTGATCTCTACACTAAAGCTAAAATTAACCCTGCAAGCTCCATACAAACTACCTAATTAACCCCTTCACTGCTAGCCATAATACACGTGTGATGCACAGCAGCATTTAGCGGCCTTCTAATTACCAGAAAGCAATGCCAAAGTCATATATGTCTGCTATTTCTGAACAAAGGGGATCCCAGAGAAGCATTTACAACCATTTGTGCCATAATTGCACAAGCTGTTTGTAAATAATTTCAGTGAGAAACCTAAAATTGCGAAAAAATGTAAGTTTTTTTTAAATTTGATCGCATTTGGCGGTGAAATGGTGGCATGAAATATACCAAAATGGGCCTAGATCAATACTTTGGGTTGTCTACTACACTACACTTAAGCTAAAATTAACTCTACAAGCTGCCTACATGCTCCATATTAACCCCTTCACTGCAGGGCATAAAACACGTGTGGTGTGCAGTGGCATTTAGCAGCCTTCTAATTAACCAAAAAGCAACGCCAAAGCCATATAAGTCTGCTATTTCTGAACAAAGGGGATCCCAGAGAAGCATTTACAACCATTTATGCCATAATTGCATAAGTTGTTTGTAAATCATTTCTGTGAGAAACCTAAAGTTTGTGAAAAAGTGAACAATTTTTTTTTATTTGATCACATTTGGCGGTGAAATGGTGGCATGAAATATACCAAAATGGTCCTAGATCAATACTTTGGGTTGTCTACTACACTACACTTAAGCTAAAATTAACTCTACAAGCTGCCTACATGCTCCCTAACTAACCCTTTCACTGCTGGGCATAAAACACTTGTAGTGCGCAGTGGCATTTAGAAGCCTTCTAATTACCAAAAAGCAACGCCAAAGCCATATAAGTCTGCTATAATGGCATGTCTGGCACACAGTGTTGGGGCAAGGGTCCATCTGACCACTGATACCTGGTCTGCAAAGCATGGTCAGGGCAGGTATATCACCTACACTGCGCACTGTGAAGCGGGCGTAACCGTTACACTACCTGATAGATACATCATACCTGATGTTTTAAAGCACGTTATTCCAAACAATTTAGGAATGTTAGGTGATTTATGCCCTTTATGGATTAAAACCAGACTCTGTATCAACTATGTAATTTTCCATGGATCCCCCTCCGGCATGCCACAGTCCAGGTGTTAGTCCCCTTGAAACAACTTTTCCATCACTATTGTGGCCTGAAAGAGTCCCTGTGGGTTTTAAAATTCACCTGCCTATTGAAGTCTATGGCGGTTCGCCCGGTTCGCGAACTTTTGCGGAAGTTTGTGTTCGCCGTTCGGGAATCCAAATTTTTAGGTTCGCTACATCACTATTCTTCATCCATCCGGCGCGGAGCGGCTCCATCTTCAAGACATCCGACACGGAGCATCTTCTTCAAACGATATGCAACTGAAGAATGAAGGTTCCTTTAAATGACGTCATCCAAGATGGCGTCCCATAAATTCCGATTGGCTGATAGAATTCTATCAGCCAATCGGAATTAAGGTAGGAAAAATTCTATTGGCTGATGCAATCAGCCAATAGGATTGAGCTTGCATTCTATTGGCTGTTCCAATCAGCCAATAGAATACGAGCTCAATCCTATTGGCTGATTGCATCAGCCAATAGGATTTTTCCTACCTTAATTCCGATTGGCTGATAGAATTCTATCAGCCAATCGGAATTCAAGGGACGCCATCTTGGATGACGTCATTTAAAGGAACCTTAATTCTTCAGTTGGACATCGTTTGAAGAGGATGCTCCTCGTCGGATGTCTTGAAGATGGAGCTGCTCCGCGCCGGATGGATAAAGATAGAAGATGCCATCTGGATGAAGACTTCTGCCCATCTGGAGGACCACTTCTGCCTACCTGGAGGATCAATTCTGCCCGTTTGGAGGATCACTTCTGCCCGTCTGGAGGACCACTTCTGCCGGCTTCGTGGAGGACTTCGGCCCAGTTGGGTGAAGACTTCTCAAGGTAGGGTGATCTTCAAGGGGTTAGTGTTAGGTTTTTTTTAAGGGGGGATTGGGTGGGTTTTAGAGTAGGGTTGGTTGTGTGGGTGATGGGTTTTAATGTTGGGGGGTTGTAATTTTTTTTTACAAGTAAAAGAGCTGATTACTTTGGGGCAATGCCCAAAAAATGCCCTTTTAAGGACTATTGGTAATTTATTGTAGGGTAGGGCTTTATTTTGGGGGCTTTTTTATTTTGTTAGGGGGATTAGATTAGGTGTAATTAGTTTAAAAATCTTGTAATTATTTTATTATTTTCTGTAATTTAGTTTTTTTTTTGTACTTTAGATAATTTTTTTTAATCGAATTTAATTGTATTTAGTTTAGGGAACTTATTTAATTATCGTGTAGTGTTAGGTGTAATTGTAACTTAGGTTCGGTTTTATTTTACAGGTATATTTGTATTTATTTTAATTAGGAAGTTATTAGATAGTTAATAACTATTTAATAACTATTGTACCGAGTTAAAATAAATACAAACTTGCCTGTAAAATAAAAATAAACCCTAAGATAGCTACAATGTAACTATTAGTTATATTATAGCTAGCTTAGGGTTTATTTTATAGGTAAGTATTTAGTTTTAAATAGGATTTATTTAGTTAATGATAGTAATAATTATTTAGATATATTTAAATTATATTTGTTAGGGGGTGTTAGGGTAAGACTTAGGTTTAGTGGTTAATAAATTTAATATAGTGTCAGCGACGTTGGGGGTGGCAGATTAGGGGTTAATAAATGTAGGTAGGTGGCGGCGGTGTAGGGGGGCAGATTAGGGGTTAATAAGTATAATGTAGGTGGCGGCGGGGTCCGGGAGCGGAGGTTTAGGGCTTAAACACTTTATTTAGTTGTGGTGGGCTCCGGGAGCGGCGGTTTAGGGGTTAAACACTTTTATTTGTTGTGGTGGGCTCCGTGAGCGGCGGTTTAGGGGTTAAACACTTTATTTCATTGCGGTGGGCTCCGGGAGCGGCGGTTTAGGGGTTAAACACTTTATTTAGTTGTGGGGGGTCCGGGAGCGGCGGTATAGGGGGTAAACAGTATAGTATACTGTGGGTGTTTAGTGACAGGGTACCAAGAAAGCTGTAAAAAAGTCGAATAGCAGCGAGATCGATGACTGTTAGTTAACAACAGTCCGCTGATCATCGCCCTGTACTTGGTTCGCGCTTTTTTGGTAACTTTGGAGAGCGTATTCAGGTCCGCAGCAGCGATGTTAGGCGATCTTAGGCAAGCGTATTGGTGCCGTCGAATGCAAGAAAGTCGACGCTTTGATAAATAGATGCCTTAATCTGTTAATGTATTAAATATACATATATTTTTTTATCTACTGCTCACAATCAAAAACCAGTCTAAGTGTTCGCTTGTAAGGAGATTAACATTTCAAGAAATATACATATATAATGAGGACTTTTTTACTGTTTTTATTATCTACTATTCATTTATACCGATATTCATATTTATATTTTTAATATAGTGCCAATAATGGTAGTCTACTCGTATAGCGATCATGTTGCTAAGTTATATAATATTTTTATCACATTATCATTATGTTATACACCGTGTTATTTTGTTATTCAGCTCTGTTGTAACCATGACGAGTAGTTGATTATCCCCACTAGGTTTTGATTGACAGGGTAAAAGCCCAATGAGTTGTTTTGACATACAACCAATCATAAACTTACGCAAAACACCTGGAAAACTTTGAATGAAGACTATTTAAGATAGGAAATAGAAGTTCCGTAACTACCCTCTTGAGAAAGTCTGGGTATCATCAGATGAAACACGTTGAGGTTACGTGTACCTCTATCAACGCAAGTTGTACAGCAGCCTTTGAGAGTTAATCACCTGGAGGACTGGTGCAAACAGCGGGAGACCTATTCAATACTAGATGGTCCCACACTTGCCGAGAAGAAGTACACTGTGATATTCTGCATTACTTGCATATTAATTTTTTTAATCCTGTACGTGCATTTTTATCGATGCGCTTTTTTATGTGTTAAATAAAATTTTTACCCTTAGAGGTGCCATGGGCGCTTGTGTTCTTTTCTCTTTTTTCACAGCAACTTTATTGAGAGGCAAGCCACAGAAAACCTCCGTGTACACAAAGAAGCAGCCCTTGCCTATTTTTCTCACCTCTGTTGCTGAGTCTGGTGCAGAGTGTGTGATGCTGCTCATTTCCTGCACGCCCTCTTATGGCCAGACTGGTGTACATCATCCGTGTGAGACAGGTTATAGTCTCTGTCACAGTCCTTAGTCTGGAATCTAAAATTACAGACATGTACCAGTGAGGATTAGGACCGCAATTTGCTGAGATCAACATGAAAGTATAAAGGTATTGAGTGTAGCAAAAAGATACTGAATACTGCACAATGCTACTATGGAAAGCAGCTGTATTCGTGTATCACCAGGCTGTAATTTATGTTATAGGATTTGTTGGCTATTTCTCCCTATGCCTACCACCTGTGCTCTGTGTAAGCACTAAATTATTTGCAGGAGGGAGGAATATTGCCAGGAAATCCTTAGGTGCATATTATACAAGATAAACATTGATTGTATATCACAAAGGAAGGTGAAATGACCCACAGTGGGGTTAAATAATCAGTATAGCATGCATTAGTATAAACAACGTTAGGTGTGAATAAGCTGCCCTTCAGAGACCTTAACTTGGTAGTTGGAGTAAGGTTGGTGTCTGGTATACTAGAGCGTGCGGGAAGGAACAGACACAGGATTTAAACATAACAGCTTAGAAATATCTATAGACCGGAATGTATGGCCACATAGATTAGAAAATATAGCACTTACATTCGGCGTGGTAGATCGGAGCTCCGATTTTAGACAGCGCTGAGTTGCAGAGCAGTGAGCAGCGGGTGGATGACGTCACCGCGGAGAGAGTGGAGGCGCCTGTTTAGGAAGTAAGACAAATGTTTTTCCCTGTGTGACGAGCTGCAGCTTCTGATGAGAAGAGAGGAGAAATGGAGACACAAGTTAGTAGGTGTTGGAGACGGAACTCTGGTCCGGTAAGTAAATCTTTGGGCAACTGATATGAACAGCGTTCACACAGATGAGGAGGCTTGAATACCAAAGGCAGCAATGCTTCAATACTAAGCAAAGTAGGTAGGGCCTAGATCCTCTATAAATAGGGTGGAGTTTGGAGATGCAGAGTAAACCCTTAAAGGCACAGTAAGAGCTGGATGAATAAAGTTAAATCTGATAAAAGTCCTGACAGTCTCAGAATTGTGATGTCATCACTTATTATTTAAAGGGCCTCTGTTCAGTATTCTTTTCGCTTGCGTTGTCTCAGACCTGTTTGTGAGTTCCAGTGTATTACCTGGCTGTCTGACGTCCCTCCTGTTTCCTGATCCCTGGCTTGTTCCTGACTCTGCTGTTCTCCTTATTCCTGATTCCGGCTCATCTGACTACTCGCTTTGGCTCCTGACTCGGCTCGTCTGACTATTCGCTTTGGCTCCTGACTCGGCTCGTCTAACTACCAGCTCTGGCTTTGACTCCTGGCTTGTTGTTTGACTTGTGGACTTTTTATTATTTTTTGTTATTAATAAAGGTGTGATTATTTTTGCACTTCTCGTCTCAGTCTGATTCCTGGCACCCTGACACTTCCCTGAGCAAAAATATCTTTAGGGAGCGTTTAAAAGAAGGCAGCTTAGGGAAAAATATGACAGCGCGAGGAAGTGCGTTCCAGTGGGTTGGTGCCACATGAGAGAAGTTCTGCTGTCTAGCATGGGCAGAGGTGATGGTAGAAGATGTAAGGAGCAGGTCATTGTTGGATCTTAGGGGGCGAGCTGAAGTATGTTTGTTTATTAGAGAGGACATGTAGTGGGGAGCGGTATTGGTAAGGGCTTTGTAGTTCAGGGTGAAAATTCTGAATTTAATTCTACTGTAAATGAGGAGCCAATGCCTTTAAACTGGATTGAATGGGGGAGAGGTGGGAGAGAGGAAAGTCAGTTAGTAGGTTATTGCAGTAGTCAAGTTGGGAAATTACAAGAAAGGCAGTTGCTTAGTGGTGTCAGTGCTCAGAAACGGATGCATTTTGGAAATATTATGTAGGTGGTTGTGGCAGGATGAAGAGATCAATTGGATGTGGGGAATGAAGGACAGATTGGAGTGAAGTGTAACAAGGAGCTCAGTCTTGAACATTTTAATCTATAGGTGGTGAGAGGCCATCCAGGAAGAAATGTCAGATAAGCAGTCGCTGACATGAGAAAGGACAGAGGGAGATAGAGATAGATGTGAGTGTCATCAGCCATAGCTGCTGATAAGTTTTACCAAGTGAATATAGATATTTACACAAGGACTTCAATTGCGTTAACCAGACAAGTACAAATTTAATTTGCACTCGTGTAATCACATTAACTTTCAACTTGTAATACACGTGCAAATTAGGGCGGGTGCGATATTTCAATATCGCGTGGGTGCTAATGTTAGTGAACCATTTATAATGTAGCCCAATGTGATTAGTAGAAGAGACTTCGCTTAGTGTGTATTTGTCAGCTCAGAGAATTCAGAAAGCCTATTTCTGTCTGTGTAAACCTTTGGAAGCTCAGCAAAAATCAAAATGCATAGAATGCAAGTCACACAGTGAAAAAATTGTTATTTATTTTGAAAAAAAAAACAATTACTGCACTCTGAGCTCGTTTCCATTGAGTCGTTAAAAATGAAGCCGTAAACTACCGAAGCGACCGACAGCTAAAAGTAATTTACAGCTCCATTTTAGTACCAGGTTTTCATTGAAATATTTTGCACATTGCGTGCAGTCGCTCTTTTTGTGTAGCTGTAAGTTAACGTTGTGTTAACGCTTCCATCTGACATCGGATTTCTTGAAAATCAATTTGTTGCTAAGGTAACCCGCCCTTACGCTATAGAATTTCTTTTTAACGTCCATGCTCCTTACCTGTGATCACCTCTCAAAAAAAATAAAGATACCCTTATCCATATTTTTAATAATCAAATTCTATTTTTTAATATAATTATATTTACCACTTCATAAATATAAGTAATATGTATTGCTGAACTAGGCATAGGTCTAGTTTGCATTCTGTAGATATGTTCTTGCATATATTATTATATTTAAATATATACTGATATTTCTATTAGAATATAAGTTCAACTAGTCCTATACATGAGACAACAATAAATATTACTTTTAACAATTTATTTCTACATTAAAACATTTGTATTATTTGCAAGTTTTATCATTTCAATAGAAAATAGGTCTCAAAAAGCACAATTTTCCTCTTTTAGACCTAGTTGAGCTGGGTGTAATATTTCTTAATGTATCGACAGCCTCTGACAGTGTATTAACGATTTGCGCTTTCATTGGAAACCTGGTATAATTTATCGATTAATGACTTCTATTACTTTCTATGGGACGCAAAGATTTTTTCGGCAGCCGGAGTCTAGCTGCCAATATTAAGGTATAACGCACCATTGGAAACAGTCGATAAACAAAATTGCTTCCGACAGCATATTTATCGGTTTGCGAGCGCACGCAAATGGAATTACAGCTCAATGGAAGCGAGCTCAAAGTCGGATGTAACACTACATTAAGATTAAAATGTATAAAAATCATTAAAACACAAGACAACACTGTACACTGAAATCCTATTTGTTATATTTGTGTAACAATCTAAATGCTTTATAGAAATCAAATTGCATAATTAGATACAGTTTGCTGTCATTACACAAAAAAATTGCCTCTAGAGTGTTGAATAAAAATGCACCATCTAATTTTGTTTTACTAAAATTTGCAAAAAAATAGCTCTACAAAGAAAGTAATTACAAATAAATAAGAAATTGTAAACATTCCTAATGGATGTTTCCTTTGGTTTTTTAAATATTCAAAGTAATTAACACCATTAATGACCAGAGCCATACCCTTTACATTACTGGTCCTTGATTTTGGTCTGTCCTTTGCACCCACTGTTGATTTCAATATTTTTCAAACCATAGTTGATGTGAATTGCCTAATTAGGAATGTCACCTTGAGAAAACATTTAGTGGTGAAGAAAGTTCTGATCAACAAGATAGTGGTACCCTTGGGGATTCCTCAGTGAGGTCAGGGGGTAGACTCACCTTCAGGGAATCTTGTGATGTGATAGCATTACAAGAACTACAAGTGGAAACCAATACAAACTTTGGTCATTTTAACAGTGGTGCTTCCTTCAAACCAAAATCTAGGTTTTACCCCATACATAGTAGGGGTAATATAATAGAAACTATTTTTAATAGGATAGAACACGATTTGGCTAATTTTAAAGCGACACCTGGCTCTACAGAACAAAACTTAACCGGACAGGAGAGATTAGCTCTTAAAACATTACAGGACAATACTGACATAGTCATTAAAAATGCAGATAAGGGCGGTACAGTTGTGGTTTTAGATAAATCTATGTCAGAGAAGCTTTAAGACAAATAAGTAATGAAAATAACTATTTGGTATTACCCAGAGATCCTACTGGCATGTTCAGGAGTGAACTACTTCAGATTTTGGATGATGGTATGGAACAGGGATTTCTAGATGAAAATACAGCTAAGTATTTGAATGTACAGAATCCTAGAATTCCCCTGTTCCATCACCTTCCCAAAACACATAAATCTCTCATGAATGTCTAAGGCCGTCTAATAGTCAGTTGGATAGGGTATCTGTTGGAGCACCTATCCCAGTGGCTAGACTCCATTCTTCATCCCCTGGTAACCTTGTTACAATCTTACGTCAGAGACATCAAGCATGTCCAGACTATAATGGAGAATCAAGAATGGAATGACACGTACAGCTGGGTCACAGTAGACGCGTTATCACTATACTTGTCTATACCTCATAAGGAAGGTCTGAAAGCAATAGGGTTCTTTTTAAAGAACTTTACAGACTATTACAGTGAATTCTAGAAATTTATCTTGAGAATTACAAATTTTCTGTTAACCCATAATTTGTTTCAGTTCCAAGAGTTTTTTTTTATCTACAGAGGTGTGGAACAGCGATGGGAGCGAAATTCACCCCATCTTATGCCAACCTATTTTTAGGTTGATGGGAAGTTTTCCACATCTTTGGAGATAGAAACCCAAATAGGAGTGATATACTAATGTACAGGAGGTACATTGAAGACCTCCTTTTTATATGGTGTGGCCCCAGAGACAATATCCTTCCTTTTGTTAACTGCTTAAACAGCAATCAGGTTCGTTTGAGTTTCACTTTTGAGAGTCACCCTACCACTATCAACTATTTGGATCTTTTCTTGATTGGACGAAGTGATGGCAGGGTTCTCACAAAAGTGTATAGGAAACCTATCACTGGAAATTCTTTGCTGCATGGGGGAAGCTGTCATCCCAAACACACTTCGGCTGCAGTGGCTAAAGGGGAAGTCACTCGCCTAAGGAGAAACTGTTCAAATAGGGATTACTTTTGCTCACAAGCTAATGAACTAGAAGGCAGGTTGAGAGAAAGAGGCTATCCACATAAACCCATTACTGCAGCTAGAAAACAAGTGGAGTCCAAACAGAGATCACTACTACTACAGGGACCTGAAAAAAAAGAAAAAAAGATTCAGGGGAGTCAATTTTTTCACTAGTTATAGTTCTCAGTTTCCCCAGATAACTAAAATAATACGGAAACACTTTCCAATTCTTGCAGCCGATGATAAATTAACAGATGTAGTTAAGCAAGAGCTGAGATGCAGTTCAAGGAGGTGTCCCACCTTAGGATCTATCTTATCCCCGACCCAATTGAGAAATAAACATTATACAAATAGTTCTTGGATGACCAGTACAGGAATGTATGGATGCGGTCATAGGAAGTGCAGGCCATGTGAATACTTGAATAGGACAAAAACATTCAAATCACATATAACAGGAGAGGCTTTCTCCATTAAAACATGTATGAATTGTATGTCCACACAAGTAATTTACATGATTAGATGTGACTCATGTGTGGTCCAGTATATTGGGCTAACTTCTAGAGACATTAAGTCCAGGATCCGCGAATATCTCTCTACTATTGCCCAAGGTCATCGACCCCCCTTGTACGTCATTTTGAAGATAATCATAATGGTAAACTTAACACTTTCAAATGGTGTGCCATTGAAGAAGTTAAGGTACAGAAAAGGAGGGGGGAGGATGTGGACAGGATTCTGGCTAAGATAGAGATCTTCTGGATGTTTAAACTCAGAACCTGGTTTCCAGAAGGTTTGAACTCCAGGTATGACCTAATTAATTATTTGGAGTAATAGATGCTTATAGAACTACCTTCTTAGTCCCCTTTTTAGCTTTCTTTAAAACACCCCCTTTCTGTAATGTCTATGTATTCATAATATTGAATTAACTATGTTCACATAGCATTATGGGCTATAGGTATAATTCAGACACAGTATAAGGCACTTATTTTTAAAGGATGTTTTGAATATTTAACCAATCTTATTATGTCAGTATTGCCCTACATTGTTAAGCGAGAGGGTATAAAGTATATACATTCTTGCAACCTATTGTAATCACAGTTTGACTAATGTTTCTAGGCTTACTATGTTTGTCCCTGATTACGTGTCTAGATTCATATACCGTGTTAGACACTGTGGGGCTCCTCCCGAGCTCTGAGCTTTAATCCTGAGATAAAAACTGTATAGTATGGGGGCGGAGCTAGCCAGCCGAGGAGATGGCTGACTTTTAACTGAGCTCCCATGCCCTATCTGAATGAGAGCGAGCCTGGCAATTAGCCACTTCTTTTATCCAGCTCATAACAGACCGGCATGTGAAGACTAACACTCCGGTCAAGTTTGACAAGCCTCTTATCTCTCTGAGCGTCGCTCCAAACACACTGAGAAAGCAGCTGTGTACTACACGGGCCTGGAGCAGCCATCACTATCTGCCGCCCGGAACCCGGATCGCCTACCCTCCAAGCAGCAACTGACTAGGCAAGTGTTTGAATGCTTACAACGTAGGGGGCAATACCGCAGCCCCTGAGAGGATTTAAGCTGAGAGCCTTACCGGGACTTATAGTGGAGACGGGCAATGCCGGGGAGGGCCGCAGCCTGCACTTGAGTTCATTGCGCACTTTTTATACAGCGCAACAGAGTCACAGCAGCAAACAAATAAATTATGAGGGTAAGATGTTCTAACATAATTAACCTCGCCTCTTGAATCACCAAATTACAAGCACAAATGAGTAACTGAAGCAGGCTGTTTCCATCTTGGCACACTTTGCAAAATATAGACTTATTGATCACAACACCTTAATGCTCCTCAATTTCTCATATACCACTGGAGAATTATAAAAATAATAAAAGCTTCCTACTAATCGACTTCTGGGGGACTATATCTCCACGCAACAGGGAGAATACACTTAATACACAGTTAATGGACTTTTCTATTTCTGCACAGAGATAGGAGCACAAATAAAATTATTGAACTCTCTCACCGGAACCCTAAAAATGTCTCTGAAAAAAGGCAATAAATCTACTAAAGGTACAAAACAACTAAAAGCTACTTCTTACACAGTCAATAGCTTTTTTAATGCCTTAGACACAAACGGCTAGATTTAGAGTTTTGTCGGTAACGACCCGCGTAGCTAACGCTGGCTTTTTTCTGGCCGCACCTTTAAAATAACTCTGGTATTGAGAGTCCACAGAATGGCTGCGTTAGGCTCCAAAAAAGGAGCGTAGAGCATTTTTAACGCAACTTCAACTCTCGATACCAGAGTTGCTTACTAACGCGGCCAGCCTCAAAAACATGCACGATTCCCCCATAGGAAACAATGGGGCTGTTTGAGCTGAAAAAAACCTAACACCTGCAAAAAAGCTGCGTTCAGCTCCTAACGCAGCCCCATTGTTGTTTATGGGGAAACACTTCCTACGTCTGCACCTAACACCCTAACATGTACCCCGAGTCTAAACACCCCTAACCTTACACTTATTAACCCCTATTCTGCCGCCCCCGCTATCGCTGACCCCTGCATATTATTTTTAACCCCTAATCTGCCGCTCCGTAACCCGCCGCTACTTACATTATCCCTATGTACCCCTAATCTGCTGCCCCTAACACCGCCGACCCCTATATTATATTTATTAACCCCTAATCTGCCCCCCACAACGTCGCCTCCACCTGCCTACACTTATTAACCCCTAATCTGCCGAGCGGACTGCACCGCTATTATAATAAAGTTATTAACCCCTAATCCGCCTCACTAGCCCTATAATAAATAGTATTAACCCCTAATCTGCCCTCCCTAACATCGCCGACACCTAACTTCAAACATTAACCCCTAATCTGCCGACTGGAGCTCACCGCTATTCTAATAAATTTATTAACCCCTAAAGCTAAGTCTAACCCTAACACTAACACCCCCCTAACTTAAATATAATTTTAATCTAACGAAATTAATTAACTCTTATTAAATAAATTATTCCTATTTAAAGCTAAATACTTACCTGTAAAATAAATCCTAGTATAGCTACAATATAAATTATAATTATATTATAGCTATTTTAGGATTAATATTTATTTTACAGGTAACTTTGTATTTATTTTAACCAGGTACAATAGCTATTAAATAGTTAAGAACTATTTAATAGCTAAAATAGTTAAAATAATTACAAAATTACCTGTAAAATAAATCCTAACCTAAGTTACAATTAAACCTAACACTACACTATCAATAAATAAATTAAATAAAATACCTACAATTACCTACAATTAAACCTAACACTACACTATCAATAAATTAATTAAATACAATACCTACAAATAACTACAATGAAATAAACTAACTAAAGTACAAAAAATAAAAAAGAACTAAGTTACAAAAAATAAAAAAATATTTACAAACATAAGAAAAATATTACAACAATTTTAAACTAATTACACCTACTCTAAGCCCCCTAATAAAATAACAAAGCCCCCCAAAATAAAAAAATGCCCTACCCTATTCTAAATTACTAAAGTTCAAAGCTCTTTTACCTTACCAGCCCTGAACAGGGCCCTTTGCGGGGCATGCCCCAAGAAATTCAGCTCTTTTTCCTGTAAAAAAACACATACAATACCCCCCCAACATTACAACCCACCACCCACATACCCCTAATCTAACCTAAACCCCCCTTAAATAAACCTAACACTAAGCCCCTGAAGATCTTCCTACCTTATCTTCACCATACCAGGTATCACCAATCCGTCCTGGCTCCGATATCTTCATCTAAGCCCAAGCGGGGGCTAGACATCCATCATCCGACGGCTGAAGAAGTCCAGAAGAGGCTCCAAAGTCTTCATCCTATCCAGGAAGAAGAGTAGATCCGGACCAGCAACCATCTTCTTCCAAGCGGCATCTTCTATCTTCATCCGATGAGGACCGGCTCCATCTTGAAGACCTCCACCGCGGACCCATCTTCTTCCGACGACGACTTCCCGACGAATGACGGTTCCTTTAAGGGACGTCATCCAAGATGGCGTCCCTCGAATTCCGATTGGCTGATAGGATTCTATCAGCCATTCGGAATTAAGGTAGGAAAATTCTGATTGGCTGATGGAATCAGCCAATCAGAATCAAGTTCAATCCGATTGGCTGATCCGATCAGCCAATCAGATTGAGCTCGCATTCTATTGGCTGTTCGGAACAGCCAATAGAATGCAAGCTCAATCTGATTGGCTGATTGAATCAGCCAATCGGATTGAACTTGATTCTGATTGGCTGATTCCATCAGCCAATCAGAATTTTCCTACCTTAATTCCGATTGGCTGATAGAATCCTATCAGCCAATCGGAATTCGAGGGACACCATCTTAGATGACGTCCCTTAAAGGAACCGTCATTTGTCGGGAAGTCGTTGTCGGAAGAAGATGGGTACGCGGTGGAGGTCTTCAAGATGGAGCCGGTCCTCATCGGATGAAGATAGAAGATGCCGCTTGGAAGAAGATGGTTGCTGGTCCGGATCTACTCTTCTTCCCGGATAGGATGAAGACTTTGGAGCCTCTTCTGGACTTCTTCAGCCGTCGGATGATGGATGTCTAGCCCCCGCTTGGGCTTAGATGAAGATATCGGAGCCAGGACGGATCGGTGATACCTGGTATGGTGAAGATAAGGTAGGAAGATCTTCAGGGGCTTAGTGTTAGGTTTATTTAAGGGGGGTTTGGGTTAGATTAGGGGTATGTGGGTGGTGGGTTGTAATGTTGGGGGGGTATTGTATGTGTTTTTTACAGGAAAAAGAGCTGAATTTCTTGGGACATGCCCCGCAAAGGGCCCTGTTCAGGGCTGGTAAGGTAAAAGAGCTTTGAACTTTAGTAATTTAGAATAGGGTAGGGCATTTTTTTATTTTGGGGGGCTTTGTTATTTTATTAGGGGGCTTAGAGTAGGTGTAATTAGTTTAAAATTGTTGTAATATTTTTCTTATGTTTGTAAATATTTTTTTATTTTTTGTAACTTAGTTCTTTTTTATTTTTTGTACTTTAGTTAGTTTATTTCATTGTAGTTATTTGTAGGTATTGTATTTAATTAATTTATTGATAGTGTAGTGTTAGGTTTAATTGTAGGTAATTGTAGGTATTTTATTTAATTAATTTATTGATAGTGTAGTGTTAGGTTTAATTGTAACTTAGGTTAGGATTTATTTTACAGGTAATTTTGTAATTATTTTAACTATTTTAGCTATTAAATAGTTCTTAACTATTTAATAGCTATTGTACCTGGTTAAAATAAATACAAAGTTACCTGTAAAATAAATATTAATCCTAAAATAGCTATAATATAATTATAATTTATATTGTAGCTATATTAGGATTTATTTTACAGGTAAGTATTTAGCTTTAAATAGGAATAATTTATTTAATAAGAGTTAATTAATTTCGTTAGATTAAAATTATATTTAAGCTAGGGGGGTGTTAGTGTTAGGGTTAGACTTAGCTTTAGGGGTTAATACATTTATTAGAATAGCGGTGAGATTCGGTCGGCAGACTAGGGGTTAATAATTGAAGTTAGGTGTCGGCGATGTTAGGGAGGGCAGATTAGGGGTTAATAAATATAATATAGGGGTCGGCTGTGTTAGGGGCAGCAGATTAGGGGTACATAGCTATAATGTAGCTGGCGGCGGCGTGCAGACGGCAGATTAGGGGTTAATAAGTGTAGGTAGCTGGCTGCGACGTTGTGGGGGGCAGGTTAGGGGTTAATAAATATAATATAGGGGTCGGCGGTGTTAGAGGCAGCAGATTAGGGGTACATAAGTATAACGTAGGTGGCGGTCGGCAGATTAGGGGTTAAAAAAATTTAATCGAGTGTCGGCGATGTGGGGGGGCCTCGGTTTAGGGCTACATAGGTAGTTTATGGGTGTTAGTGTACTTTAGAGCACAGTAGTTAAAGGGACAGTCTAGGCCAAAATAAACTTTCATGATTCAGATAGAGCATGTCATTTTAAACAATTTTCCAATTTACTTGTATCACCAATTTTGCTTTGTTCTCTTGGTATTCTTAGTTTAAAGCTTAACCTAGGAGGTTCATATGCTAATTTCTTAGACCTTGAAGGCCACCTCTTTTCAGAATGAATTTTAACAGTTTTTCACCACTAGAGGGTGTTAGTTCACGTATTTCATATAGATAACACTGTGCTCGTGCACGTGAAATTATCTGGGAGCAGGCACTGATTGGCTAAACTGAAAGTCTGTCAAAAGAACTGAAACAAAGGGGCAGTTTGCAGAGGCTTAGATACAAGATAATCACAGAGGTTAAAAGTATATTAATATAACTGTGTTGGTTATGCAAAACTGGGGAATGGGTAATAAAGGGATTATCTATCTTTTAAAACAATAAAAATTCTGGTGTAGACTGTCACTTTAAGAGCTTTATAAACCGGCGTTAGCCCAGAAAGCTCTTAACTACTGACTTTTTTCTGCGGCTGGAGTTTTGTCGTTAGAATTCTAACGCTCACTTCAGACACGACTCTAAATACCGGAGTTAGAAAGATCCCATTGAAAAGATAGGATACGCAATTTACGTAAGGGGATCTGCGGTATGGAAAAGTCGCGGCTGAAAAGTGAGCGTTAGACCCTTTTTTGACTGACTCCAAATACCGGCGGTAGCCTAAAACCAGCATTAGGAGCCTCTAACGCTGGTTTTCACGGCTACCGCTAAACTCTAAATCTAGGCCAAAGGTTGCTAGCCCTGCAGGGACTGACCCCTTAGAACAAATATCTGACCAAAGCTCATCTGAATCTGAGAGCGACCACCAATCTGAGAGTATAACCATTCCCCCAGCTTTATTCAACAATATTCCTTCAAAAAAAGACTTCTCTACATTGATAGCTCAGGTCAAACAATGTATAAAAGAGGAGATTTCTGATCTCAAAAAGGACATCTCAGAGATAGGGAACAGAGTAGAGTCCCTGGAGAACACTCAAGACTCTCACGCAGAAGCTATCACAGCTCTCCATAATACCATCCAACAACAAGGGGTCAATATCTCTGAACTCGAAAATAAGCTAGATGACGCTGAGAATTGCAGCAGGCAACACAACATAAGATTACGGGGAGTACCTGAGACTATTCTGCCTGCAGATTTAAACCAGTTTCTACAAAAAATTTACAGCACCCTGAGAAGGGAGGAGACACCATCAAAAGTTGACATTGACAGAGCTCACAGAGCACTGCGTCCCAAACCACTGCCTGAGCAACCACCAAAGGATATCATTGTTCGAATTACTAATTACCAAGTGAAAGAAGAATTAATGAAGCTAGCGAGAGAACAACAACCCATAAGATTCGAAAACGCTGAAATACAGGTGTACGCAGATCTATCCCAAAGAACCCTCACACAACGCAGAGATCTCAAACCCCTTACATTACATCGGAGGAAAATGAATATACCATACAGGTGGGGCTTTCCTTTTCACCTGATCATACTCTGGAAGGGCAGACACTTCACATGTTCCAACACTACTGACATCCCATTAGTATGCAAGGAGCTAGACATTACACCTCCCCAAATTGGGAGCCCAACATCGCCTCAAATCACTCCAATTTAAACAGGAGAATCCACACCACTACCACAGATAAAAGAATGGAATCTGATACGGCAGAGGAAAGCCCAAAAAACAGATTATCACAATCCCTCCTCCATCAGAAGATAAAGGCTGACACAGATCTCCCTCAGGTGCACTTTGGTGTGGTTATCTCCTTCAACTCAAGATTGGAACTACACTGCCTGGCGCAGAACTATGTGCCTACTAAGGAACTTACACGACACCCTGCTCGCCACATGATGGGTCTGTATTACCACCTCATGTTATCTGAGGTGCCCTAATATGGGAACTTTCGTTTTTCTAAACAAAAGATGTTGTTTGTTGTCTGTTACTTATAGATTGCTAATAGTCAAATGTTATTAACCTGCAGATATTTTATTGTTCTCATTCAGTTGGGAGAACTTCTCCTATAGTATAGAATACTGTTCATTCATAGTCTATTACAGAATGTACTTTGTTTTCAATTTCTTTTTCTTCTTGTCTTCTACTTTTTCCTTTCAAACTGCAATTGCTGTCGAATGTACTCTTATTACAATGTATATGAAAGCACTATGCCAGAAGATGTTCTCATTTGCATAACACCTACATATTACTATGTCTAGACCAACATCACAGAATTTAGTTATTTTCACGCAGAACACAAAGGGCCTAAACTGTCCCAATAAAAGAAGACTAGCCATCTCTGACTTACATAAAAAGGGAGGGCATATTTTGATGCTCCAAGAGACCCATTTTAAATCCAAAAACATCCCCAGGTACTTTTCTCCACATTATCCTCAACACTTCCACAGTACCAACCAAAACAAAAAAATCAATGGGGTTAGCATTTTAATCCATAAATCCATCCCCTTTGTTAAGACGCAAATCTGTCAAGATAAGGAAGGCAGATACCTATGCTTGAAAGGTCTCTTGTATGGTAAGCCAGTAACATTGGTAAACGTATATGCACCCAATTCACGCCAAGATAAATTTGTATCCTCTTTAACAGATCTTCTCACTAGAGAAGTCTAAGGATCCCTGATAGTCGCAGGTGACCTAAATTTACCCTTAGATCCCACGGTAGACTGCTCGAACCCGGACACCAGAGCGAAAATTTCTAACCTTAATACTATATGGCAAAATTTCAAAATCTTAGGTCTCCATGATACCTGGAGATATTTCAATCCCCAAAAAATAGACTTCACTTTTTTCTCCCACCCAAATAGAAATTACTCTAGGCTAGACTACAGGGAGTGCAGAATTATTAGGCAAATGAGTATTTTGACCACATCATCCTCTTTATGCATGTTGTCTTACTCCAAGCTGTATAGGCTGGAAAGCCTACTACCAATTAAGCAAATTAGGTGATGTGCATCTCTGTAATGAGAAGGGGTGTGGTCTAATGACATCAACACCCTATATCAGGTGTGCATAATTATTAGGCAACTTCCTTTCCTTTGGCAAAATGGGTCAAAAGAAGGACTTGACAGGCTCAGAAAAGTCAAAAATAGTGAGATATCTTGCAGAGGGATGCAGCACTCTTAAAATTGCAAAGCTTCCGAAGCGTGATCATCGAACAATCAAGCGTTTCATTCAAAATAGTCAACAGGGTCGCAAGAAGCGTGTGGAAAAACCAAGGCGCAAAATAACTGCCCATGAACTGAGAAAAGTCAAGCGTGCAGCTGCCAAGATGCCACTTGCCACCAGTTTGGCCATATTTCAGAGCTGCAACATCACTGGAGTGCCCAAAAGCACAAGGTTTGCAATACTCAGAGACATGGCCAAGGTAAGAAAGGCTGAAAGACGACCACCACTGAACAAGACACACAAGCTGAAACATCAAGACTGGGCCAAGAAATATCTCAAGACTGATTTTTCTAAGGTTTAATGAGAGTGAGTCTTGATGGGCCAGATGGATGGGCCCGTGGCTGGATTGGTAAAGGGCAGAGAGCTCCAGTCCGACTCAGACGCCAGCAAGGTGGAGGTGGAGTACTGGTTTGGGCTGGTATCATCAAAGATGATAGAAGGGAGAAAAAAAGGAGGCGCCACAATAGTGTGAGATCGTAGATGACAGAGACCCCCACATCACATTTTATCATCAAAGATGAGCTTGTGGGGCCTTTTCGGGTTGAGGATGGAGTCAAGCTCAACTCCCAGTCCTACTGCCAGTTTCTGGAAGACACCTTCTTCAAGCAGTGGTACAGGAAGAAGTCTGCATCCTTCAAGAAAAACATGATTTTCATGCAGGACAATGCTCCATCACATGCGTCCAAGTACTCCACAGCATGGCTGGCAAGAAAGGGTATAAAAGAAGAAAATCTAATGACATGGCCTCCTTGTTCACCTGATCTGAACCCCATTGAGAACCTGTGGTCCATCATCAAATGTGAGATTTACAAGGAGGGAAAACAGTACACCTCTCTGAACAGTGTCTGGGAGGCTGTGGTTGCTGATGCACGCAATGTTGATGGTGAACAGATCAAAACATTGACAGAATCCATGGATGGCAGGCTTTTGAGTGTCCTTGCAAAGAAAGGTGGCTATATTGGTCACTGATTTGTTTTTTGTTTTTTTTTGAATGTCAGAAATGTATATTTGTGAATGTTGAGATGTTATATTGGTTTCACTGGTAAAAATAAATAATTGAAATGGGTATATATTTGTTTTTTGTTAAGTTGCCTAATAATTATGCACAGTAATAGTGACCTGCACACACAGATATCCCCCTAAAATAGCTATAACTAAAAACAAACTAAAAACTACTTCCAAAACTATTCAGCTTTTATATTAATGAGTTTTTTGGGTTCATTGAGAACATGGTTGTTGTTCAATAATAAAATTAATCCTCAAAAATACAACTTGCCTAATAATTCTGCACTCCCTGTATATTCTTGTGTACCACATGGTACTCTCCCATTCCACACACTCGCAAATAATTCATACGTCCTGGTCAGATCATTCCTTAGTAACGTACACTGTAAGTTGGCCCTCAGCTCCCTTCCGAACCTATCAATGGAGGTTGGATGAAACTATGCTCTTAGACCCAGCTCAAACAAAAAAATTCTCAAAACATATAAAAGCTTATTTTTCCCTAAATGACACCCCGGAGGTAGACTTCATTACCTTATGGGAAGCCCACAAGTGCACCCTCAGAGGGGAATTTATTAAGGCCAAGGCGCAGATCAACAAGAAAAACAGGAAAGAAATAGAACTATTAGCTAAAGAAATCGCTGAGCTTGACTTTGCGCATAAAATTAACCCATCTAATAACACTATTTTAGAACATCTCACCGCAAGAAGAGAGCAAATGAATACCGCCCTACAAATTGATACACAAAAAAAAATTACTTTCTACAACGAAACTTTTACAGAGAGGGGAATAAACCGGGGAGACTATTGGCCAAAACACTTAATAAACAACAGCAGAGAGCTTACATACACTCTATCAAAACATCACAGGGGGCTCAACTAGAGGATACAAATTCAATAGCAAAAGAGTTCAAAGCCTTTTACCACAAGCTGTACAACCTATTCCCTGAGAGAAATTCCCAAACTCATGCCCAGATCTGCAATCGTTATCTAGATAAAATCCCCTTCCCACATATTTCCCGGGAACAAAGCGAATTCTTAAACAACCCCATTCAACTCTCTGAAGTCCAAGATGCGATAAAATCCCTTAAACAAAATAAAGCCCCAGGCCCAGATGGTTTCTCTGGTCTCTATTACAAAACCTTTTCCAAACATTTAGCTCCACATCTTACTGCCTTATTCAACTCTATCCCAGAGTCCATATCATTCCTGGAAAGTATGTTACAAGCTAACATTGCAGTCATAGCAAAACCCGGTAAACCCCCAACAACCCTTGCTAATTTCAGACCAATTTCACTACTCAATGTAGATCTAAAAATATACGCCAAAATCCTAGCTATACGTCTTAATGAGATCCTACCAACAATAGTTCACCAAGATCAGGTTGGCTTTGTGCCTCATAGGGAGGCGAAAGACAACACGGTCAAAGTCCTCAACCTATTGGAACATGTCACCCAACACAAGCTTCCAACTATCTTTCTTTCTACTGACGCCGAAAAGGCATTCAACAGACTAGACTGGACATACCTACACGAGACCCTACAACGTTTCAACTTCCTAGAACCTTTCATCCAAAAAATACTGGCTTTATATACCACCCCATCAGCACAGATTAAAATTAATGGATCCCTCTCGGAACCCTTTGAAATCCGAAACGGATCAAGACAGGGCTGCCCTCTTTCCCCGCTTCTCTTTATTCTATCCCTAGAACCATTGGCTATCAAGATAAGAAACAATCCCCAAATCCAAGGAGTCAACATTGACAGCCAGCCCCATAAGCTAGCTATGTTTGCAGACGACATACTCCTGACGTTGACTGACCCACTAACTTCATTAGACTTAGCCATTTCTGAACTGACTCAATTTGGAACAGTATCAAACTTTTTAGTAAATATGACAAAATCGGAATATCTGCCCATTAATCTACCCCCAAGCGACCTGGAAAACTTAAAAAAGACATGCCCCCTCAAACAGCAAACAAAATACCTAAAATACCTGGGCATTCAAATTACCCAAAACAGCGCGGACTTACGCAAACTCAATTATGTTAACTTAATATCAGAGTTCCAGGCTCTTGCTTCAACCTGGCTCCCCAAAAATATCTCCTGGTTGGGGAGAATCCATGCAGTAAAAATGATGCTGTTACCAAAAGCCCTATACATCCTTCAAACAGTCCCGATCCCAGGCACTCAAAAAGACTTGGCCATTTTACAAAAAATCATTAATGACTACATTTGGCGACGCAGACCCCCGCGTATTAACAAAACCACACTTTTCAAGCACCCTACAGAGGGAGGCCTAGGAGTCCCCCATCTTCACTCTTATAAATTAGCTGTATCTCTGCAGAGAATCTCCGACTGGTGTAGGCCTCAAGGACCTGATGTTAAGGGATGGATCCAAATAGAAAATGCGGTGACAGATTCTCACAACCTAAACACTATTTGCTGGAATCCAGCCTTCTTTAATAAACACACCATCTCCACATCCTCCATCACTAACGAAACTTGGTCAGACTGGAAATGACTAAACAGACCACCAAATAAATTCTCGTCCAAATATTCTCCACTTACCACTCTTATAAACAACCCAGAATTTCCCCCAGGAAGTTATCAAAACTACCCATCCCTCCCGGACCCATTACGCCCTCTTCCCGTTTACTCATTGACAGAAAACGGGAACATTAAAGATAAAAGTTCGCTTGACACTATACAACACCCGTTTCTATACTCTTGGTTGAGAATCCACCAAGTACAACACTATATACTCTCACACAAATTTAAGAAAAACCTATTACGACCCCTCACGACTTTTGAACATCTATGCATTACCGACAGCCCAATAAAGGGAGCGGTTTCCAACACTTTCCCTCTTCCTCCCTCATACACTAAAAAATTGGACAGGGAACTTAGAGTAACAACCACACCGCAAACCTGGAAGCATAGATTTGAAAATTTGTCACACTCTGCTCACTCTGCACAGGCCAAAGAAACCAACATCAAAATTATGATGAGATGGTATTTAACACCTGCGAGGGTAAGATACATGTTTAAGAAAACCTCGGGTCTATGTTGGAGAGGCTGCACCCAAGAAGGCCATATCTCACATATTTGGTGGGATTGCGAACTCATAAAACCCTTCTGGTCTGGATTTTTCAGGAGTGTTAACTCAATCTTAGGATCAGATATTTCGCCTAACCTAGAAATAGCAATACTTAACCACACACCAAACATCACGTGTAAGATTAGAAGGCAACTATTTCAAATCATGCTTAATGCAGCCAATCAGTTAATCCTGAGGTGGTGGAAGTCCACTCGAATTCCAACCTTACTAGACTGGAGAGATCTAGTGAACAAGAACACGATGATGGAAAGATTTCACTACCTTAAGCAGGGACAGTTGTCTTTATATCATGATATGCAGTTTCTGTGTCAAGTTTACTAGGTGTCAAGTGTTTGTTCTGATACTCAACAAACACTTGACACCTAGTAGAATATTCATAACCACAAGAACTTTTTATTCTGGCTTAACAGCACATGCACCTTATCTTCATATTAGAAAGAATGCTATGACAAACAGAGTACAGGGCTACAGAAAACTTTCTTCTTCCTTCATCTTTTATTCTATCTCACGATTGTTTAAAGTTTAGTTTTTTTAAAGAATACTATGGTTACTATATATACAAACATTGCGAACCTGCAATATAGCAATCCGAACAGTTGATAATATCTAATAAGAGACTATTCCTCAGATGCTCTTCAATATAAGTATTGGGGTTTCTCCTTGCAAAACCATTTAACTGTTTACCACCTATGGAATACCCCAAAGACTAAGCACATATGTAAAGGAAACGTATGCCAGTGGACCTGGGAAAGAAACAAGTTGGACATATCTGGGTAGCAGGTCTTTTGATGCCATATTTTTTTTTTCTATATTATGTAACCTGCTATACTCTTTAACTGTTGTAATCATTTTACATTTGAAAATAAAAAAAAACTTTGAGAAGAAAAAAAAAACAAAAAAACTGTACAGTATACAATTAGATTATACTGGACTTGTGGGGGTAGATTTACCAATGTCTGTCCGACTTTATACGATGTAGCGTATAATGTCCGATAGACATCGCTGAATGCCGACAGCATATACTGTTGGCATTTATCATTACACAAGCAGTTCACCTGAACTGCTTGTGCAATGCCGCCCCCTGCAGATTTGCGGCCTATCTCAGATTCCTGGCTGCTAGTAGGGGGTGTCAATCAGCCCGATAGTAGAGGATCGGGCAAATTGAAGACCGCAGCCTCAGAGGCAGTGGACAAGTTATGGAGCAGCGATCTTCAGACCGCTGCTTCATAACGCTGCTTCATAACTGCTGTTTCCGGCGAGCCTGAAGGCTCACACTGAAACAAGGAGAACAAGGGCCATTTAGCCATTGTTAAATCTATCCGTGGACTTAAAGAATTGCGTGTGTATATATCCCAGGTCTCAAGGTTATAATCCCCATATAATAACACAGTAATATTAATATACTTTTTACTGGTATCTAAGCATCTTCTGACAGCCCCCTGATCACATGACATTTTATTTATTATCTATTGACTTTCATTTTAGCCAATTAGTGCAGTGTCTGCCACAATTCACGGGCGTGATCACAATCACCTAGATTACGAGTTTTGCGCTATAGAGGGTGCGAAACAAATGCAACAAAAGTTGTGTTATTTCACCCTCCATAGCGCTGCCATTACGAGTTTCTGAAAAGCCTCCTTGTGCATGCGATATGGTGGCATTAAGCTCCATACTGCAAAAAAGCCAAGGGCTGCTTTGACGTGCTCGTGCACACTTTCCCCATAGACATCAATGGGGGGAGAGAGTGTTAGAAAAAAACCTAACACCTGAAGCGCGGAATGAAAAGCTCCGTAAAGCAACCCCATTGATGTCTATGGGGAAAAAAGTTACGTTTAAACCTAACACCCTAACATAAACTCCTAGTCTAAACACCCCTAATCTGCTGCCCCCGACATCGCTGACACCTAAATAAAGTTATTAACCCCTATTCCGCTGCTCCCCGACAATGCCGCTACTATAATAAATTTATTAACCCCTAAACCTCTGGCCTCCCACATCACCACCACTAAATAAACCTATTAACCCCTAAACCGCCATCCCCCCACATCGCAAAAAACCAAATTAAACTATTAACCCCTAAACCTAACAACCCACCACCCAACCAGCCCCCCAAAATAAAAAACTTAACTCTAACAAAAACCTAAGCTACCCATTGCCCTGAAAAGGTTTTTACTGTTGGGGGGGGGGGTCTTTGTATTTTTTTTCCTGGTAAAAGCCCTGATTTCTTTAGGCCAATGCCCTACAAAAGGCCCTTTTAAGGGCTATTGGTAGTTTATTGTAGGCTTGTAGGTTTTTTTATATTTTGGGGGGCTTTTATATTTTTATAGAGCTATTAGATTAGGTGTAATTGTTTTTATTTTTGATCATTTTGTTTTTTATTTTTCCTAATTTAGTATTTTTTATTTTTTGTAATTTAAGACTTAATTCTTTTTTTAGGTAGTGTTAGTTTTTTTTTATGTGTAATTTAGATTTTTTAATTGGTAGTTATTTTAATTTTAGTATAATAGTTTAGTATAATAGTTATGTTAGGTTAATTGTTAGTTTAAAGATTTTTTTTATTTCACAGGTAAGTTTTTATTTATTTTAAGAAGGGATATTGTAATTGTAACTTAAAGTTAGGGAGTGATAGGTTTAGGGGTTAATAGTTTAATTTATTATTGGTGATGTAGGGGGGATGGCGGTTTAGGGGTTAATAGTTTTATTTAGTATTGGCGATGTGGGGGCTGGCGGTTTAGGGGTTAATAGGTTTAGTTAGTGGCGGCGGTGCTGGGGAGCGGCAGAATAGGGTTCATAACTTTATTATAGTGGCGGGGATGTGGGCGGGATTAGGGGTTAATCATTTTTAAATAGTGTTTGTGTTACAGACCCCATTCAGGAGGCCATTAAGCAGGTTAAATGTTTCCTGTTAAAACAGGAAATAATAAGGAGAATGGGTGTGTACTTCACAGAATCCTCAACGGTTATGAGGTAAAACAAAAACATTGCTCCACCCATAATCTCCCACAATCCTTCAGGATCATAAGTCCATGCAAAAATAAGAGTCCTATGCTCTCACAACAGAGAGTTGCATTTTCATAGAAAATTATTACAAGCACCATATAAAACAAATACAATTAAACAAACATATTTTTTAATATGAAACATGAAAATTGCTTAAAACATTATACAATTGTGCACATATATTTTATGTATCAAATTAACGATGTAGGAGGGCCTCGGTTTAGGGGTTAATAGGTAGTTTATGGGTGTTAGTGTACTTTGTAACAGTTTAGTTATGAGTTTTGTGAAACATTTTTGTTACACAAAATCCATAACTACTGGTCTCAGGTGGCAGTATGGATCGTGTCGGTATAGGCTGTAACGCAAGCTTTTTAACCTCACCGCACAAACTGTAATACCGGCTCTATGGAAAACTCACACAAAAATGTCATTTTTTTGAGTGCGGGATTGACGTTGCGTTACAGGCTAAAATGCTTGCTCGTAATGGCTGTGTTACTGTTTTTATGCTGAAATTGCCATTTTTTTCACAACTCTTAATCTAGCCGAATGTTATCTATATGGTTTACATGAATTAGCTCTCCCCTGTTGTGAAAAGCAAATAAAAAAGCATGTGTCATATGAGCCTTCCTAGGTTTAGCTTTCAACTAAGAATATAAAGAGAACAAAGCAAAATTGGTGATAAAAGTAAATTGGAAAGTTATTTAAAATTGCATGACCTATTGGAAACATAAAAGTTTTTTTTGGACTTGAATGTCCCTTTAAGATCAGAAACTTTCAGTATATGGGGTTACCAGGCTAAATCAGTTTTTTCAAATGCCAAAACTATGGTAAACTCTAGCAGGTAAAATGGATTTGGGAACAAATTAATGGAGAGAAAATTTTGGGGTAAACTGTCCCTTTAAAGGGATAGGAAACTTATAAAAAATGTCTTTCATGAATCAGATAGAGCACACAATTTTTTAAACATCTTTCAATTTTAAACAACAATGGAGACGGCCTATTTCTAAAGCACTTTATGTCAGCAGTTTTGCAAGAATGTGATCCATTTGCTAGAGCACTAGAGGGCAGCACTATTTATTGCCATGTAGTGCTCCAGATGCCTACCTAGGTATCTCTTTAACACGGAATATCATGGGAATGAAGCAAATTTGATAATAGAAGTAAATTGGAAACTTTTTTTTAAAATTGTATGTTCTGTCTGAATCAGAAAAAAAACATGTTGGGGTTTCATATACATTTTAATGTTCTGGCAAACATTTGGGACTTACCAGCCTGGTGCTTATACATTAATTTAAATGTGCAATTAAATGGGAATGCAGGAAAATCCTTAGCTGATTATTTATACTGAGACAAGGAGGATTAAATGCATTTTACTAAAATATCAGAAACTGGGAAGCATGTTGCACTTTAGAATGGGGGGGATTTTTGTAATTTTGCCCTGGGAGCCAAGTTCTCTAGAAACGACCCTGATTTTGAGTGCCGTGCTTACAGTTACACACAAGCGATAAGGGGTTTATTGTGGCTGTTTGTGCAAGTTGAAAGTAAACATGATCAATTGAACATAGCAGGCCTTAGGATAGCGGGCCCTCAGAGCTTTGGTTAACTGTTTTGCAAATCAAAAAATTGTCACAAAAAACATAAAAAATACATTTAAAAATACAGTTACACTCTTAAAAACACCATCTAATAAACAATTGTATAAAAAATGATTGCACAAAAAAGTTATACAGGCTCAAAAATATGAGGTCTTAGGTGTTATAAACAAAGGCAAGCAAAGGGCGTTAACAGAGAGATAAATAAATATACATGCCTAAAGCTGTATATGTATATATGTGTGTGTACATATGTATTTGTGTATTTATATGTTTATATATACATTTACAGACGTATATACAGGTATAAACACAAATACATATGCATGCAAATATAGACATATATAGATATATTTAAGTACATTGGAGTCCTTTGAAGTCAAGTAGATGAAAACATGTAAAATCATTTGTATGCAATATTCATTTTTATTAGTGTTATACTGTGGTTTTACTGTAAATATTTCACATTCCAATGCTCTTCACATAGGGGAATATGTTCGATGTATTTATAAATAGATATTCCTATATATCTATATATATTTATGCCTATATATATTTATTTATACTTAGGTATATATATATATATATATATATATATATATATATATATATATATATATATATATATATATATATTGTCCTAGAATACCAACAGTTATATTTAGAAATATGTATTTTTGAATAAATAGAACATATTCTGCAATGTGAAGAACATTGGAATGTGAATATGCGATCGGGTTTACACGACTTCTTTTGGGGAATATTTTAACGCAAATGTGATAATCTAAGTTCGGCTTTTTGCATGCATCAGGTTAGTGCAAGCGAAAACTTTTTACTTTTTCAACTTGTAATATGCCCATGTCCACACACTGTCTGCCTTCCAAACCATGAGTTCATTGGATCCACACTCTTAGGCCCTGATGATCGAAAGTGCTACAAGGCGGCAAAATATTCAAAGGATCTGCTGCTATGTCATTGGCAATGTATAGTAAAGGAATTCCTGTAATAAAACTGCTGTGTGCCTAAACACTTATCCTAATACCCCTAAAATGAAGTATCCCATGATCACAAGTACTAACTATTAACCCCTATGCTGCCACATACCCACCATAAGTACTAAACTATTAACCCTTATACTGCCACATACCCCAAACGCAAACTAACACCTTACTCCCCTCTAAAATAAACTCCCTAATTAAAAAAAAACAAAAAAACGAAGTAAATAAAAATAAATATCAGGCCTTAAATGCCACAAAACCAAATGCAGTCTTACCCTACTCTATCTAACACCTAGCCTCCCCTCTAAACTAACCCCCCTCTATAAAAAAATAAAGATAAATCTAAGTTACAAAAAATAATAAGCTACAGTATCCAAAATAAAAACCCACAATTATACCTAACACTAAACTACATGGCCCATAAAATAAAAAAAACCCACCCAAAACAAAACAAAAAAACTAAACCCTAACACTAAAATAAATAACAATTGCCCTTAAAATCTCCTATTGTAGGGCATTGCCCTAAAGTGATAACTTATTTTTCAAGAAAAAAAACAATTACAAACCCCCCTCTACAATACACATATCTCCCCAACCTCCAAAATAACAAAATCTAACTCATAAAACTAAGCCTAGAAAATAAAAGTTAAGATAAAAAAAACATATTCTTAAAAATAAAAAAATCCACGACCCAAAATGCCCTCAATAACCCCAAAAGTGGTACTCACCGTTGGGTAATCCAGCTCCTCTTGATCCTACATTGGGCCCTCTTCATCCTGGTTCCTTGCGCCTGGTGCCCATCTTTGAGTAGGTGGAGATGGACTTCGACAGCCTCTTCCACCACCTGTGCTCTGCATATTATTTTCTTTGTCTCTCTTCTATGAGCCCTCCCATTCATGCAGTCACCACCACACACTGAAATTGTGTACCACTTAAATCCCTATTGGCTGATTTGAATCAGCCAATAGCAGGAATGTGTTTATATTTAAATTCTAATCATCCAATTGAAAAGGATAAATAGATTCTAAATTTAAAAACGTTCTTGCTATTGGCTGATTCAAATCAGCCAATAGGGATTGTCTGATTTAAAATCAGCCAATAGGATTTAAGTAGTACCCCTATATATTGGGGTTCTGTGCTTTAAAAATTTCAGTGTGCAGCAGTGACCAGATGAATAGGAGGGCTCGTAGAAGAAAGAAAAGAACAAAAAAATGTGGAGTGGAGGTGGCAGAAGAGGCCGCTGAAGTCCACCTCTGCTGCGAAGATGGACCCCGAGCTCCAGGAACCTGGATTAAGAGGGCCCCGACATTAATGAAGATTGTGGGGCAGAGGAGGTGGAAGAGGCTGTCGAAGTCTGCCTCCAAAAAGATGCGTCCCTGGCGCAAGGAACCGGGTTAAAGAGGGCCCAACATCAGAGAAAATAGTAGCAGGATAACCCAACAGTGAATAGCACTTTTAGGGTTAGTTAGGGCTTTTTTGGGGTGTTTTTTTATTTTTAAGAATAGAATTATTTTATTTTAACTAATTTTCTATGCTACGTTTTTTTAATTAGATTTTGTTATTTTTGGAGGTGGGGATTACTTGTATTGTAGAGGTTTTTCTTGTAATTGTTTTTTTTCTCTCAAAAAGAGCTGATCACTTTAGGAATTTTAATTTTTTTCGACCATGTAATTTAGTGTTAGGTATAATGATGGGTTTTTTATTTTGTAGATTTTTTTACATTTTTTGTAACTTAGAGGGTTAGTTTAGAGGGGGGAAGGTAATTTAGAGGGGGGGGTAGATTAAAGGGGCATTAGGTGTTAGTGTAGTTTGTGTTGGGAGGTGGCGGTTTATGCCTTTATCTCATATCCACCCCATACCTGAATTTGGTTTGATTAGGTGATTATTGTTAGTTAATATTTATTAGGCCTTTATCTTCTAACCAACCCCATACCTGTATGGGAGTTGATTAGGTGATTATTGATGGTTACTATTTATTAGGCCTTAATCTCCTTACCAACCCCCAAACGGTATGGGGGTCAATTAGGTGATTAGGTTAGGGCATCTTATGGGTTAATAGTGCATTTAGCTACAATTTTTAAAATATTATGCATTCTTATTATATGATGCATATTCTTTAAACTATTAATATGTATTGTTTTTTATTTTAAACATAAATATATATTTTAAAATTGATATTAATGTTACAAAAGGCATCAGTATTACAACTGTATTATTACATAACAGGCATACAGTTATGTCACACTAGAATTATAATGCAACTGTTTTTTTATAACATAAATAGCTATTTTAAAAAATATATTTTTATTTAAAATAATAAATGCATCAAGCAAGAAAATCTACATTTGAATTGATATGTCCAATACTGAAACTGATATGCATTATACATGACCATGCATTTTATTTTAAACATTTTAGATATAATGTAGTTAGACCTTGCATTGATATTTAGTATTTAAACAGTTATGCATGTACAATGCGTAATGCTTTAAGTATTGCATATAATATACATTAAAATGTATTGTTGTTAGCTTGTTGTGTTTATTAGTGATAACATAGATAAATACAGTATATGTTAATACATATTTGTTATAGTCCTCAGTAGCATTACATTATATTTTTACATAACAGGCATGCAGTTATGAAGAACTAGAATCTTAACGATACTGTCTTTAATTACAAATAATGAGCACAACAAGCAACATTAATTACATTTAAATTTATAGTCAAATATGTAAACATTATGAATTCTACATAACAACACACTATTTGAAATATTGAATATTTATGTGTAAGGCCATAGCTTCTACAGTAAGATGTAGGTTATGGCAGTTTAGGGCTTAATGTTTAAATGATATGCATAGTCATGTGCAATGCATATTGTATCCGCTCAACCCTCATATGAAAATTCAGTTTAGTCTCATTACAACCTGGATTGAACCCACCTGCTTTTTCCATCGCACCTCAGGTTTTGGGTATTTGTATGTGTTTATTTGTATGCGTTTGTAAATTTATGTGTGTATCTGTATGTGTTTATGGGTGTTTATATATGTGTGTATTTGTATGTGTATCTGCACATTTATATGTGTGTATATATATATGGCTTTGTATGTGTTTATAAGTATTTGTGTGTGTGTATGTGTGCATTTGTATGTGTGTGAGTGTATCTGTGTATTTGTGTAATTTTATATGTGTGTGTGTTTATATATTTGTGCACTTTCATGAGCGTATTTTTATGTGTATGTCTGTGTGTATGTATGTCTGTGTATGTATGTGTGTGTGTATACAGTACCTACCAGGAGATTTTTGTGTGGTGAGTTACTGTCAACTTTTCTCTCTGTCTTTATTACATACCAGGAGATTTACCAGTGAGTCACAGCAGCTGGGGGCTGGAAATCTACAATTTAAAGAGGTGATTAATTGATGCAATTGGGTTGTAGGGTGCCTAAATAACAACAATCTGAAACTTTTTTTAATACAAACTATTATAATATAATTCTGAACAAAATATAGGGGGAAGGAGTATCCCAGTAATCACCTTTGAGAAAAAAATGGGGCGTGCGCATTATACAGAGTCAACAAAAAATAGGACTGGTCTCCAAATTTTCCAGGGATGCTTTTTATTTCCAGTCCGGCCCTAATGAAAATAGATTTTTAGTATCATATTTTAGCCAAAGCATGTAAGATCAACTGCCCATGTCAAGATAAACCCCATAACTGTGTCCTAATCTGTTACATTTAAAATGAATTATGTTGTTTACAGACACCTTGGTTGTCCTTGTAACCTATATAGAACATCTCTTATGAGAACATATTGTAAATATGTTTTAAATGACTGTCAGGAAGATGCCATTTCTTAATACCTTAGACATTAAACTAACTCATAAACAGCATTTCCAGGGCCTGGATTTGTGCTTAGTCATTTTGTTCAAAACTGCAAATCAATAAGTATTTTTTTTAATTAATTGTATCTGCATTATATACAAACAACCTATAAACAATGTACCATGTATACCAATAGAAAGATGAGCTTGTGTTGGGAAAAAAGGTTTCTTTATTATTATTATTATTATTATAACATTATCACCTATTTGTAGAGTGCCAACGTACTGCACATTGGTAAAACACAAGTGCATTATACTAGGATAACATTTACAAAAAGACAACTACAAAAAATGATAAAGCAGTAGAGCCTCAACCTGATGTAATCACCTTGTATAAATGTGACATACAAGATAGTTGGGCTGGTTAGCTGACAGGCTAAATATGCTTGTAGGTGTCATGCCTTGATATTTACTTCCTAATATTCACCTAAATTACAAGTTAAATTACAAGTTTTGCGGTACACCTATACTGCTGGAAAATTGGCCTTTGCGAGCGGAATGGTAGGTCACCCGTATTACAAGTCGCGGAAGTACGGCTATACCGCTAGTGTTTTAGCCTATACCGCAACTGTCCATTCCACACTGAAAAAATGGCTTTTGAGTGGGGAATTTTCAGGTCACCCGTATTACAGGCTGTGCGTTCCAACCAGGTTTTGCAAAACAAAATATTTCACAAAGCTCATAACAAAAATGTTACAAAGTACACTAACACCCATAAACTACCTATTAGCCCCTAAACCACCACCCTTCCGCATCGCAAATACTATAACAAACCTATTAACCCCTAATCCACTGCCCACCCACATCTCCAACACTAAAATAAAGTATTAACCCCTAATCCGCCGTGACTACCTAAATTAAGTATGAACCCCTAATCCGCCCTTTTCCCGCATCGCTAATACTAAATAAACCTATTAACCTCTAAACCGCCAGCCCCCCACATCACTAATACTAAAATAAACCTATTAACCCCTTAACCTGCCTGCCCCCACATTAACCCCTAAACCTAACACCCCCTTAACTTTAAATTAAAGTTACAGTATAACTACCTTAAATAAAATAAAAACTTATCTGTGAAATAAAAAAAACTAAGCTTAAACTATAAATAAACCTAACATTACTATTTTAAACCAAATAAAATATACCAAAAATAAAAAAATAAATTACAAAATTAAAAAATCCTAACACTATGAAAAAAACAAAAACTAACATTGCAAAAAGAAAAAAGTATTTTTCATTATATTGGCTGGTTTAAATATTTCAGTCAATAGGAATGCAAGGTACCCCAATATAAAAAGCTTCAGTGTGCGTTGGAGATCGCATGAAGAGGAGCCTCCACGTCGTCATTCCAGATGACCACCTCCGACAGCTTTGCCTCTGCGCCACATCAGCTCCCCTGCATGAAGATGAAAGATGGCTCCGCGACACTGGGATGAAGATTGAAGATGGAGCCGCCTGGAAGAAGACCTTCACCGCCGGACTTCAGGAATGGTGATTACCTATTTCGGGGTTAGTGTTAGGTTTTGTTTTGTTTTTTGGGGTGGTTTTTTTTTAGATTGTTGCTTTTTACATTTTTTTAATTGCCAGCAAAAGAACTGATTGCCCTTTAAAGGGCAATGCCCATACAAATGCCCCTTTTAGGGGTAATGGGTAGCTTAGGTTTATTTAGTAAGGTTTTTTTTATTTTGGGGGTTGGGTGGGTGGTTTTACTGTTAGGGGGACTTAATTTTTATTTTCAAAAAAGAGCTGATTGCCCTAAAAAAGGCATATTGTTAGTTTATTTTTATATTAGGGTTTTTTTTTTATTTTGGGGTGGCTTTTTTGTTTTTATAGGGGGTATTAGATTAGGTTTAATTTTTATTGTTTTGGATAATTTTGTTTGTTATTTTTTGTAATCTTAGTTTTTTTTTATTTTTCATAATTTTAGACTTTGTACTTTTTTGTAATGCTTGTTTTTATTCCGTAGTGTTTTTTGTATTTTTTTTTTTATGTTCGGTATATTTTATTTAGTTAAAATAGTAATGTTAGGTTTATTTATAGTTTAAGCTTATTTTTTTAATTTTACAGGAAAGTTTTTATTTATTTTAAGGTAGTTTTATTGTAAGTTTAATTTAAAGTTGTGGGGTTTAGAGGGGTTAATAGTTTAATTTAGGTATTTGTGATGTGGGTGTTTGGTGGTTTAGGTTAGTATTTGTGATGTGGGTGTTTGGCGGTTTAGGGGTTAATAGGTTTAGTTTAGTATTTGATATGCGGGGCGGAATTTTTAGCGTTACTTACACACCGGGTTTAGTGCATAACTTGTAATTTAGTTGTTGTTTTTACATTTTGAGAGCTGGCTTATTCAACTTACTTCAAATAGCTTTTTCTTAATTTAACACCACTATTTCATATTTACAGGGCTCAAAAGCATTTATCAGGAAAATGAAAACAAGTGTCAAGACACAAATCTTTTCCTGTGATTTCTTATATAAAAGCAAAGAAACATAACAAACTAGAAATAAGTTAAAATTCTCAGTTTGCTATGATAGGTCTGTTTATCTTACCAGCTATTTGTTTGCCACTGTCACTTAATAAGGGTTACAAAAAAAGGCCATGCTTTGAAGGGGTAGACTAAATCACTTCAGACAGTGCTGTATTCAAGAAACACCTCTTCATGTGAACAATCACCTCCTATCTCCATTCTCTCATTTCTAAGAAACAAACACTAGTTCCTGTAATTGCTTTGCAGCCTGCCTGCAAGCTGATGGATAGAGAATACAGCTATTGTCTGATACCACTGGCTGTTTAGGAAATAACTCTGCTAGTATCCAGCAGTAGAGACAGGAATTTAATTAACCAAATTAGTCAGTTTTACAGGGAGTGCAGAATTATTAGGCAAATGAGTATTTTGACCACATCATCCTCTTTATGCATGTTGTCTTACTCCAAGCTGTATAGGCTCGAAAGCCTACTACCAATTAAGCATATTAGGTGATGTGCATCTCTGTAATGAGAAGGGGTGTGGTCTAATGACATCAACACCCTATATCAGGTGTGCATAATTATTAGGCAACTTCCTTTCCTTTGGCAAAATGGGTCAAAAGAAGGACTTGACAGGCTCAGAAAAGTAAAAAATAGTGAGATGTCTTGCAGAGGGATGCAGCACTCTTAAAATTGCAAAGCTTCTGAAGCGTGATCATCGAACAATCAAGCGTTTCATTCAAAATAGTCAACAGGGTCGCAAGAAGCGTGTGGAAAAACCAAGGCGCAAAATAACTGCCCATGAACTGAGAAAAGTCAAGCGTGCAGCTGCCAAGATGCCACTTGCCACCAGTTTGGCCATATTTCAGAGCTGCAACATCACTGGAGTGCCCAAAAGCACAAGTTGTGCAATACTCAGAGACATGGCCAAGGTAAGAAAGGCTGAAAGACGACCACCACTGAACAAGACACACAAGCTGAAACGTCAAGACTGGGCCAAGAAATATCTCAAGACTGATTTTTCTAAGGTTTTATGGACTGATGAAATGAGAGTGAGTCTTGATGGGCCAGATGGATGGGCCCGTGGCTGGATTGGTAAAGGGCAGAGAGCTCCAGTCCGACTCAGACGCCAGCAAGGTGGAGGTGGAGTACTGGTTTGGGCTGGTATCATCAAAGATGAGCTTGTGGGGCCTTTTCGGGTTGAGGATGGAGTCAAGCTCAACTCCCAGTCCTACTGCCAGTTTCTGGAAGACACCTTCTTCAAGCAGTGGTACAGGAAGAAGTCTGCATCCTTCAAGAAAAACATGATTTTCATGCAGGACAATGCTCCATCACACGCGTCCAAGAACTCCACAGCGTGGCTGGCAAGAAAGGGTATAAAAGAAGAAAATCTAATGACATGGCCTCCTTGTTAACCTGATCTGAACCCCATTGAGAACCTGTGGTCCATCATCAAATGTGAGATTTACAAGGAGGGAAAACAGTACACCTCTCTGAACAGTGTCTGGGAGGCTGTGGTTGCTGCTGCACGCAATGTTGATGGTAAACAGATCAAAACACTGACAGAATCCATGGATGGCAGGCTTTTGAGTGTCCTTGCAAAGAAAGATGGCTATATTGGTCACTGATTTGTTTTTGTTTTGTTTTTGAATGTCAGAAATGTATATTTGTGAATGTTGAGATGTTATATTGGTTTCGCTGGTAAAAATAAATAATTGAAATGGGTATATATTTGTTTTTTGTTAAGTTGCCTAATAATTATGCACAGTAATAGTCACCTGCACACACAGATATCCCCCTAAAATAGCTAAAACTAAGAACAAACTAAAAACTACTTCCAAAAATATTCAGCTTTGATATTAATGAGTTTTTTTGGGTTCATTGAGAACATGGTTGTTCAATAATAAAATTAATCCTCAAAAATACAACTTGCCTAATAATTCTGCACTCCCTGTAGATGCTAGTATATTGTTTGTAAGCCCATATGCACAGTATACACCATGGAATAGTTATATTCATAGCACTTAACCCTGAGGCCTAGGTTACAAGTGGAGTGCTATTGATAGTCCAGCTCTTTACACATGGTGGCATAGACTTACTCTTTCTGTTACAGCACTACAAAACTGAAATAGAGGTGTATCTAATTGAGTGTGTGTTAACTAGCATCTTAATAGGAAATGTATTTAAAAATGTAATCCCTCATAAAGGTCCAGATTACAAGTGGAGTGCTAATAATAGCATGGTGCACAATATCAATATCACTGCACAGAGCTAAAGTTATGGCACAAATTTACCAGTGAAGGTTTTGAAAGGCCAACATACCTTTAGCACATACACAGTATCTTGACATGACAGTCAAGTCAAAATTAAACTTTCATGATTAATTCATTCTGTCATTTTGTTAGGAAGAAATCTTATTTTAAGCAAATTGGAAGGAAAAACAGGCTCCCTCCTTTTCTAGGTTCTATAAAGAACTATTAGATCTAATTATAATGGAAGAATATCTGTTATCGGATAAGATAGATAAATCTTTAAATAGATATCTTAATAAATGGATAGGAGCAATCAAGACCTATCCGATCGAAATATAGCAATAATTAACAGCACCACTTAGAAAACTACAAGTGTTTAGAGATATGGGGGGGGGTAGTTATCAAGCCGTCAACCTCAAATATGCTGGAATTCCACAGCGTATTTGTGGCGAGGCTGATTCGCCTTAGTTATCAAGCCCTGCTGCCCGGCAAAAGTAGAATTTTGTGACGTAAGCTTCGATCCGCCGGACTCAGTCCGACACAGATCGATTCTTACGTCACTCCAGATGTTCCGCACACAAGTGCGGCACAATCTGACTACTTTTGCTAGTTATCAAAAAACTAGCAGGTACGCTCGGAACTTTTCCGGCCCAGCGTACCTGGTTTTCAAACCGCCGCCCTGGATTGAACCAATCAGCCAATCGGATTGAACTTGAATCTGATTGGCTGATTGAATCAGCCAATCAGATTTTTCTACCTTAATTCCGATTGGCTGATAGAATTCTATCAGCCAATCGGAATTCGAGGGACGCCATCTTGGATGACGTCACTTAAAGGTACCATCATTCGTCGTTAGTCGTCGGGAAGAAGAGGATGGATCCGTGTAGGCTCTTCTGAAGATGGCTCCGCTCCGCTCCGGATGGATGAAGATTGAAGACGCCGCCTGGATGATGACTTCTATCAGATCGAAAACCTCTTCAGTGCCAACCTGGATGATGACTTCATCGGATGGAAGATTTCTTCTGCGCCCCTTGGATGATGACTTCTGCCGCTCCGGATCTCCTCTTCAGTTCCATCGGTGCTCGGCTGAGTGAAGACGACTCAAGGTAGGATGATCTTCAGGGGGGTAGTGTTAGGTTTATTTAAGGGGGGTTTGGGTTAGATTAGGGGTATATGGGTGTTGGGTTTAAATGTTGGGGGGGGTTGTATTTTTCTTTTACAGGCAAAAGAGCTGTTTTATTTGGGGCATGCCCCGCAAGAGGCCCTTTTAAGGGCTGGTAAGGCAAAAGAGCTGTTTACTTTTTAATGTAGAATAGGGTAGGGAATTTTTTTATTTTGGGGGCTTTGTTATTTTATTAGGGGGCTTAGATTAGGTGTAAGTAGCTTAAAATTGTTGTAATATTTTTTAAATGTTTGTAACTTATTTTTTTTATTTTTTGTAACTTAGGTTTTTTTTATTTTTTGTACTTTAGTTAGTTTATTTAATTGTATTTAATTGTAGTTATTTGTAGGTAATTAATTTAATTAATTTAATGATAGTGTAGTGTTAGGTTTAATTGTAACTTAGGTTAGGATTTATTTTACAGGTAATTTTGTATTTCTTTTAGCTAGGTAGTTATTAAATAGTTAATAACTATTTAATAACTATTCTAACTAGCTAAAATAAATACAAAGTTACCTGTAAAATAAATATAAATCCTAAAATAGCTACAATGTAATTATTAATTATATTGTAGCTATCTTAGGGTTTATTTTACAGGTAAGTATTTAGTTTTAAATAGGAATAATTTATTAAAGTATAGTGTAGTGTTAGGTGTAATTGTAACTTACGTTAGTTTTTATCTTACAGGTAAATTTCTCTTTATTTTAGCTAGGTAGCTATTAAATAGTTAATAACTATTTAATAGCTATTGTAACTAGTTAAAATAAATTGAAAGTTGCCTGTAAAATAAAAATAAATCCTAAGATAGCTACAATATAATTATTATTTATATTGTAGCTATATTAGGGTTTATTTTAAAGGTAAGTATTTCGTTTTAAATAGGATTCATTTAGTTAATAAGAGTTAAATTTATTTAGATGTATTTAATTAATATTTAACTTAGGGGGGTGTTAGACTTAGGTTTAGGGGTTAATAATTTTATTAGAGTTGCGGCGGTGTAGGGGGGGCTGGATAGGGGTTAATAATTTTATTACAGTGGCGGCGGTGTAGGGGGGGCAGGATAGGGGTTAATAATTTTATTACAGTGGCGGCGGTGTAGTGGGGGGCAGGATAGGGGTTAATAAATTTATTCTAGGTGGCAGCGGTATAGGGGGGGCAGGATAGGGGTTAGTAGGTATAATGTAGGTTGCGGCGGTGTCCGGGAGCGGCGGTTTAGGGGTTAATACATTTAGTATAGTTGCGGCGGGGTCTAGGAGCGGCGGTTTAGGGGTTAGTAACTTTATTTAGTTGCGGGGGGCTCCGGGGGCGCCGGTATAGGGGGTAGAACAGTGTAGTTAGTGTGAGTGCTTAGTGACAGGGGTATCAATAAAGCTGTGAAAAAGCCGAAGAGCAACGAGATCGGATGAGTGATAACTATCACAGTCCGCTGCTCATCGCCCCGTACTTGGTGCGCGGCTTTTTGACAGCTTTTTTGATAACTTAGGCGAACGTATTCAGGTCTGCGGCGGCGATGTGAGGCGAGCTTAGGCGGGCGTATTGGACCGGCAAAGGCAGGTAAAGTAGACGGCTTGATAAGTACCCCTCATGGCCCAAAATGAGACTATTTTTTGTATAGCAATACACTAGGACCTGCACAAAGTGAATTAGGTTGTTCTAGACAAGAATCTCAGACCCAAACAAGGTTGTACTTAGTTGGTATTACTTTATTTCATTACTTAGTTTGAGATAAAATACAAAACTCCAACAATGGGATTATCAGAAGGCAGACGCTAAATGTACTGTTAAATTTGATCATAAATATGACTAAATATGCCTTTCCTTTCCGTTCATGTTGCATTTTTCTGCCACGTATGGTATGGACGTTTGTTTGTTTATGCTGTACGCATTGTTGGCTTTAAATAAAATAATAATAAAAAAAAAACTTTCATGATTCAGAGAGGGCATGCAATTTTATACAACTTTCAAATTTACTTTTATCATCAAATTTGCTAATTTTTTAGCATTGTTGCTATCAGTTTATTTAAAGAAAAATAGAGCCTTGTTTTTTTTTTTAATTTAACTATCAAAACTATATATATTTTTTTTAGTAGACAAACCAAGGTCTTAGCTCATTTGGTATACTTCATGCGACTTTCTCCACCAAATTCTATCATTTTAAAACAATTGTTAACTTTTTCAAAAAACTTGTTCAATCATAACACAAAAGGTTGGAAAAGCTTTTCTGGCATCCCCTTTGTTCAAAAATTGCAGACATGCATGGCTTTGCCATTGCTTTTTTGTATTTAGAAGGCTGCTAATTGCAGCTGAGCCCCCACTCGCAATATTCCTGGCAGTGAAGGGGTTAATTAGTTAGCTATCAAGGGTAATATTACTGTAGTGTAGGTATTACCCTCCCTCCTGACACCTCCCACTAAACTGATCCCTACCTGTTCTCTCTCAAACAGCTCTCTTCCCTCTGCCCCTCCCACTGGCCACCACCATCTTAGGGGCTGCATTTTTAGGGCATTTTTACAATGTATTTGCACTGTAGGGATCCCTCCTCAACTATCTGACCTCCCTGATCCCTCCCGAACAGCTCCCTAACCCTCCCTCTGATTATTAGTAGCAGTTATATTAGGTATTGGCAGCTGTCTTCCATTGCCCAGTTTATTGAAATTGTATTATTTTTAAAAATGTTTTTATTGATATTATAAGATTTTCTGCAGTGTAGGGATCCCCCTTCACTTTCTCCCCCTCCATGCAATCATCCATATAGGACCACCCTACTCTCTGTCATAACCCTTTTCTATTGCGTAGGGGCCCATTCCTCCCCCTCTCTCACAAATCATTTGCTGTAGCGTAGGTAACCCTCCCCTTACTCCCCTCTTTTCCCCCCTTCTTGTGATGCTCTGTCCACTCGCCTCCCTCTTAAATGCCATCACCGCAAGCAGAGAGTGTCATTGTCTGTATTGGTGGTCTGCCTTTATATGGTTAAAGGCAGAAAGATCAGTTCTTCCTTACCGTATGAAGGCAGATCCATCTGACCCTGGTTGCAATCTCCAGTGTCAAAGCTGAAAGCAGGGCCCATCACTCTATGACCATTTGGCTTAAGGGGTTAAATAGATATTTCTATATATATTTGTATATGCAATATACATCTATATATATGTATATCTGTATCTTTATATATGCATATAGATATAAAGGTATAGATATATTTCTTTATGTAAATATCTATTCAAAATTTAAAATAGCATTTTCTTCTATGTGAAGAACATAGGAATGTAAAGTATTCCTAACACATTCAGTTTAACACAGTTGATCTAGCACAGTGTTGGGTTAGCGCACAAGCGATAACTAATAGTTTTCTAGTATTTTCTTGTTTTAAAGCACCCTATTGAAGTCAATGGGGAGAATGCCCGGTCACAGTATCCAAAGTCCTGAAGTTAGTGCTCCTCTGTCTTTCGCTCTCACACTAAGTTTTCACTTTTAACTTGTAATACGCATGTTAATGTTTTCACAATAATTTTTAACTTTGAGAGCAGTTAGTGTGCTAGCAAGAGAAAAAAAATTGCGAGCCACCTGTAATCTGGCCCTTTGTCTGCATAATCTGGGACATTGCTGTGACTGGTGTGGCTCTTGCCCTTGAGACAGATTACAAGTGGTACGCTAATAATATCACAAGCGTGATAACCAATATTGCTGGACAACTCTATCATTAGTGTGCGACTTTGATATTACAAGTCCATGGTAAAGCGCGTTAAACAGAGAAGGGTTAGTATGACTGACTACGCTCAAGAACTATTTATAATTTGAGTGAATATCACAATGGGATAATTTGCGCTGGTATTAAAAATTAAATTTTATAGTTTGCAGTAAAGCGAAAGCCGAAACTGCACTAGAATATTTAGTGCGACTTCAGACCTGAAGTAACTGTAAGGGTTAAAAAAAAGTTGCACAAAATACATCAAAAAAATATTAAAATAAAGTATTAAAAATATATATACACCTTTAATAAAAATATTGTAAAATAAATAAAAAGATTTTAAAAAGATTAAGGTATATGGTATTTAGGAAAGAGTTTGAATAGAAAAGGCTCCAATGTATATATATGTTTATATATATATATATATATATATATATATATATATATATATATATATATATATATATATATATATATATATATATATATATATATATATAAAACACGGAAGGGGACTGCACTCTCTTCCTGGACCGGGTACACATCCCATGACTCTGCAACATGCTCAGCCCTGGGGCTGAGCATGTTGCAGGGTCATAGAATGTGTACCCGGTCCAGTATGAGAGTGCAGTCCCCTTCCGTGTTTTGTATATATCTAGGGTGATTACATAAGCCTGTGCACCCTTCCCTTGTTCCCAGTTTGTTTGGATTTGAGAGCTTGCATTGTGTGGCTGCTTTAGGGTCCCAGGTATTGGAAAGGACCTTGACATGGTACCTGGGCCTGTCCCATTTGGCCAGATGCGGTAACTAACCTTTCCATTTTTGCTTTTAAATCTTAGCTGAGAGCTTGTAAGTGAGTGCTGGACTTTCTATGTGTGTTGTGTATATATATATATATATACTATATATATACTGTATATATATATATATATATATATATATATATATATATATATATATATATATATATATATATATATATACATGGCTTGAAATTTCCAGTGGTCCCTGGACATCTTAGAAATTGCAGCAGACAACTTAGAAATTTGACTTTTTCCTATCTTTTTAACCCCTGACTAGCAAACCATAGTGATATTTTCCACTCCTGTATATATAGAAAATGAAATAAACTAAAAAATAAAATAAAGTTTTTGTTTTTCCTTTTCAGTTGGTGTATGCTGTTTGTATGATGCGAGTAGGCATTATAGAATGAATGTAAACTTAGAAGGAGCAGCTGAATATATTAACAGTTTCTCTCAGCCTGTGAGTAAAAAGTCTGTGACATTTTATAGCCAACCAGCATTCTCAGGGGGAGGGAAGATAAAGGGTGATTTTAAACAGGGGTCAAGTCCTACAAAAGAAAGTGTGGGAACTCACCAAGACTTCCACCCCACTCACAATTAATATTTTTTTATACACACATATTTACATACACACACAGTGTCACACACACACTGTATGTATATGCATATAGTCTATACACTTTGGTTAATGGAAGCAAATTAAATTCAATGAAGGGTTAAATGGTTGCCTTTGGGCCTCAGACTTCTCTATCACAGAGTCTCACTCATTTAATCACAGAGCAAGCCACAGAGAAATGTAAGCACCATGTGTTCCACACAGCGCGGGGTGATGATGCCCACTGACAGGTTTGCATTTAATGTATTGTAGGAAGTGTTACTGCCCATTACTAGAGGATCTCACGATACCTCTAACCAGGCTTCAGCTCCTCCCACCAAAAGCAGAAACAATGTTTACTGAAGCGTTTATGTTCTCCTTCCATGGGGAACTTAGTTCCAACTATTCAGAGGCTCAGACATGTGTTATTCTTCACTGTCACCTAGATTATGAGTTTTGAGCTAAACAGGGTGTAAAACGAACGCAACACAAGTTGCATTATTTCACCTAAGCCTATGATTACGTCTATCAGCCGAAACATGTAAGCCATTGGTGCCACGCTCTTTGTACTTTTTTCCATTTTGCACTGTGACTTGGAGCATCCAGCTCTTTTTATCCATGTTCTAATTACATTTTTTATATTTTATAATCCAATCTGTATCTTGGGATTTCATACCCTCTCTACACTTGATGCTTTGACTTACCAGTGTATGAGTCTCTACTTGTCTCACAAAACTCTGCAAGCACCGGTGAAGACCGGACACACCCCCTGATGTCATCACTGATGCACTTCCCGGAATCGAGCACAGCTGGCCGAAGTTACGGGTAGAGGCTGAGCTGTGAGCTGTGAGAACGGCAGAAGACGCTGCTGTCAGGTATTCCCCTGATCTGTCTGTTGATGATACAGATTCTCTGGAGCTCCGCACACTTATTCCTCTGATGGCTCTTTCGAATGGGACTTAAACATAATCGTAGATGTGGAAACATTACAAGTGGGTGAGTGTGTCTGTACTTAAGTCCCGATTGTGAAATCTTCCACTATATTGCTTTGTATGGGGTTAACCTCTCTGACTCTCTCCTTCAGAAAAAAAACTAACACCTGAAGTGCTGAATGGCCATCGCCGTAACACAACCCCATTGATGTCTATGGGGATAAAAAAGTTACGTTTAAACCTAACACCCCAACATAAACCCCAAGTCCAAACACCCCTAATCCGCCGCCCTTGACATCGCCGCCACCTAAATAAAGTTATTAACCCATAATCTGCCGCTCCCGACATCGCCGCCACTAATAAAAGTTATTAACCCCTATTCTGCCGCTCCCCAACATCACGCCACTATAATAAAGCTATTAAACCCCTATTCCGCCACTCCCCGATATCGCCGCCACTAAATAAAGTTATTAACCCCTAAACAAAGTTATTAACCCCTAAACCTCAGGCCTCCCACATCTCCACCACTAAATAAACCTATTAACCCCTAAACCGCCGGCCCCCCACATCGCAAAACACTAAATTAAACTATTAACCCCTAAACCTAACCCCCCTAACTTTAAATTAAAATTAAAATATAACTCTATTTAAATAAATAAAATTTAATTTGAACAGCCAATAGGATTTCAATAGCTCTCATCCTATTGGCTGTTTTGAACATCCAATAAAATTTCAGACGCTCTCATCCTATTGGCTGATTTGAATTTGAAAAATCAAAACAGCAAATAGGAATGCAGGGACGCCTTTTTAAAACGGCTTCTTTGCTTTTAACTTCAGTGTACGGCGGCGACCGTATGAAGAGGACGCTCCGCGCAAGATGGGATCAGCTTTCAGGATGGCTCCGCTCCACAGGGATGAAGATAGAAGACTCCCCCGTGATGGATGAAGACCTCGCCGCCTGGATGTCCGGACTTCAGAAACCATGAGTAGATCTTCTGGGGTTAGTGTTAGGGTTTTATTTTCGTTTTTTTTGTGGTGTTTTTTTTTTAAGATTAGGGATGGGCACTTGAAAAAGAGCTAAATGCCCTTTTAAGGGCAATGCAAAATAGCTAAATGCCCTTTAAGGACAATACCCACAGGGCCGGATTGGGCTGCCGGGATACCGGGAAAAATCCCGGTGGGCCCCCGGCCGGCAGCTCAGTTGGGCTGCCTCAGCTGCTGCAGTAGCTCAGAGCAGCAATTTATTAGCATTTGCAACTTGTCAAAGAGCATGTCTGTGTAGTGCTGTCTGTGTTCTTGATCTTGAAGAGTATACAATCTGAGTGTATACTTACAGTGTGTGTGACTAGGTGAGTGTTTTCTCACTCACAGTATGGTGTACACTCTTATTGGTGTTTACTATATGCACTCACTATAACATTATGCTTCAAAGCTTAGTGTGGGGGAAATCTATGTTGTGTTTGTATGCATTATTTATATTGAGACAGATCAGGTGAGATCACCGGACAGACTCAGACTGTGGACACTAATAATCCTGAAAGGGATTACATTTTGTTTTTGTTTTTTTACTGCCTGCTCTAAGTTAAACATTCTTGCATCATAAAGAAGGTTATCTCACAGAATACGAAGTATATATATATATATATATATATATATATATATATTATACATCATATTCTGTGAGATAATGTTCTTTATGATGCCTGAATGCTTTTAACTTAGAGCAGGCAGTAAAAAAAATAAATCTTAAATCCTTTTTAGGATTATTAGTGTCCGGTGTCTATGGGTGCGCCGCAACGAAATTTAGGGCTGGTCTAAAAATGTTCCAGGGCTGCTTTTCATTCCCAGTCCGGCCCTGAATGCCCATACAAATGCCCCTTTAGGGGCAAGGGGTGAGTTGGGTTTTTTATTTTGGGGGGTTGGTTGGGTGGTGGGTTTTACTGTTGGGGGAGACTTTGTATTATTTTACAGGTTTATTGTAGGCTAGGGTTTTTTTATTTTGGGGGGCTTTTTTATAGGGCTATAAGATTAGGTGTAATTGCTTTTATTTTTGATAATTTTGTTTATTTTTGGTAATCTTAGTGTTTTTTATTTTTTGTGATTTTAGCGTTTATTATTTTTGGTAAACTTTTTTCTTTCCATTGACACAGTCAGGCCCATTTATCAAGCTCCGTACGGAGCTTGAAGGGTCTAAAGACCGCTGCTCCATAACCCTGTCCTCCTGCTCTGAACAGGCGGACAGGAATCGCCGGACATCAACCCGATCGAATACGATCGGGTTGATTGACAGCTCCCTGCTGGCGGCCGATTGGCCGCGAGTCAGCAGGGGGCGGCGTTGCACCAGCAGCTCTTGTGAGCTGCTGGTGCAATGTTAAATGCGGAGAGCGTATTGCTCTCCGCATTTAGCGAGGTCTTGCGGACCTGATCCGCAGTGTCGGATCAGGTCCGCAAGCCCTTTGATAAATGGGCCTGAGTGAGTCCACGGATCATCTTAATTACTGTTGGGAATATCACTCCTGACCAGCAGAGCACCACAGCAAAAGCTGTTAAATACCACTCCCCCTACCCAAAATCCCCAGTCATTCTCTTTGCTTGTATCAGTTGCAAGGAGGGGTAAAGTTAGGTGTCTGATTCTTCAATCAAGAGTTTGTTATTTTTTAAGCAGAGCAAGTTTGCTCTGGTTTTCTTTGGGGTTTAGCCATAGTCA